>NC_132936.1:125032000-125217000 GCF_034638445.1 Ciconia boyciana
CTCTGAGAGCAGACACTAATCCAGACCACCGACACGTGGGCTCCCAGATATCACTTGTGTGGGCATGGGCAAAGCAATGAGCAAACTACGTGAATGTGCCTGTGTAAGATATAACGCCGCTCCCGCACATTACTGGAAAACTCTTCCTGGACATCTGCAGCCATGGCACGAAGCTGTTGACTGTCTGTGTCACTGGAGAGAGTGGTTACTTACAGATGATTGGCAGCAGCATATCCTGCTATAATGCTAACTAAGCCCGTGACACAGCCTGCTATCAATATTTTACTCTATCGCACGTCGCATTTTGCAGTGACACTAGATACAGTGCTCTGAGGCTTACTCGTTCATAGTCCTCCCATTTAATAACAAAGTCTCTTGATTTTTGTAAAATTCCAAGCTTTTACTGGAGGAAGTCAAGCAGTTCATTATTGAAAGACATTTTTTGTTTTCCAAACAGTATCCTCTCATGCTTTTCTTTGCTTGCATCTCACCACAGTTGCCTCCTAATCCAGTGTTGGTGAAACAAGGCTGAAGGTATTTTGATCATGTTTTCACACTTCTGATGTACAGTTGCCTTGTCTCCTTCCACTTTCCTTCTGACTACACTCTGCTTCACAAATGCAGCCATCTGGCACAACATCTCATTTTTTTGTGTCGACACCTGAGTAATCAGAGCCCTTTTTTCTTTTTTTTTCTTCTTTTTTTTTTTTTTAAATAAAGCAACTGCTTCCAGCTCCAATGCATAGGCTTGTAATAGGCAAGCCACATCCCATTAAAGAAAAGCAGTAGAAGTGAGAGGTCACTGGTATTAATGTTAGAAAACATTTAGGGTGAGATGAGACAAAAAAAAGCATCCAGCATTTTCAGTGAGATTATCACAAGTCATTTCCAGCACTTTTTTTCCTTCACATTGCTTTACTTTACAGCCTCAGGAATGGTGATTTTAAAACTTAACCTTCTTCAGGTTTGCGCAGTGAAGACACTAGGCTCGATTGCCCTGGCAGAAAGACCTATGGGGCACCAGGGACAGCACGTGGGACATAGCAGCATCACACGCCACAGCAAATCCAGCCTGGTGTGGTAGGAGCGGCATTTAAAGAGCACTCATTTCATCTCTGGGTCTTATTGTTGACAATGAAAATAATTTGTGTCATGGACAGTTTAGTGGTGAGGCCACCTCTGGGAGTGGGAATGAACTCGATAGTTTAATTCTCTGTCTTTACGACAATCGGCTGCAATTCCACTAACTCCAATGGGTTCACGCTGGGAAGGGATTTCCCTTTCACAGGGTTCAGTGCATTGGTCACGTCTGAACACAGTTCTTTAAGATCACAACTCACAATATTATTAAGTCAAGCATCAGTCAAGCCCCACCTTTTTTTTTTTTTTTTTTTTTTAAATTGGGAAATGAAGTATTTCCATATATTGTGTGTATGAAATATACTTAGAAAAACATCGATGGCAAAGTTGTGGCCCCAAAAATTCAGAAGAGTCTTACCACACATTGCTGTATGGCCAAAGTTGCATCCCAAGAGATTTTTCCTGGCCTTGTCTCAAAGGACATCTTTCAGCCTTACTCTCTCTTGCTAACACTCACCTCTCCCATGCTAGAAATAAATTTGACAACTCTAACTTGATGTCCACCTGGCTGCCATCTCCTCCACAGATCTGATCCTACCCCTGAACTCTATCCCTCTTGAAATAAAAGATGGCCACCACCCCGCGGACCAACTGACCTGGAAACACTGCACAGAGATATATGAGCAATGAAGCAACTGTGCCAAAGGAAACTCACAAATCACATACTCCGGGCATTGGGACAACTGGCAGAAAGACAAAATAAAATGACTGCCTCTCTACCTTTCACAGACTCCCTCAGCTGACACCACTACAGTCTCCTGCTGAAGCATATCTGCATCAGCTAAGCCTGCTGTTTCTCTAACGAACCTCTTGCTGCAGTCCTTCAAAGCAGGAGGAACTGGGGCAGCCAAGGTTGGGATGGTGCTGCGAGCCAGGAGAACCATTTCCTACCAGCTCAACAAATACC
Organism: Ciconia boyciana; assembly: GCF_034638445.1. Taxonomy (NCBI): domain Eukaryota; kingdom Metazoa; phylum Chordata; class Aves; order Ciconiiformes; family Ciconiidae; genus Ciconia; species Ciconia boyciana. The sequence goes on from NC_132936.1 coordinate 125,034,048, forward strand.
CAAGGACAGAGGGGCAGAGCCAGGCATGGGGGATAAGGGACAGATTTCGGGTGGCTGCCCTGTATGGACCCTACCTGGCCAGTCCCTTCGAGTGAGTGCGGCATGTTCGGATAGGAAGCAATCACTGCAGCACCTGAAATAAAGACACAAATTCTCAGGCACAACAGCTGATGCCCCATCATTCAAGTTGTCACAAACCACAGATGTCAACAGTATGATTTTTGCTGTCAATATCAATTTGGAAAGTGCCATTGATAATGTGCCAGTACAGTTCAATAATGTTTGACTCTACAGACTGAACCTGCACTGAAATCCTTGCTTTTTTCTCCATTTGTTTTAAACAGACTTTTCCAATACACTCTATCTCTAAGTGCAGGCTAGGCAAGTGCCACATCAGCTCACTGTCTCTTTGCTTTGGTGGGTTGGCAAAGAAGATTTTGTGATGCTACCAGCAGCTTCTTCCCTGTGTGAGTGGTCAGCAGGGGCCACAGTGTTCTTTTTGGATGGATTTACATCTCATGGAGATGCCAAAGGGGAGGGAAGAAGTTTGACATAAAAAGCTCAATCTAGACCCCATCAGGACCTGAATGCAGACTCAGAACCAAGCTAGGACAATCTGGACTTGTTTTTGTGAGAAATACCTTTTTTTCAAGATGCAGCCACCTGGAAGATTCCCTTCTTCACTTTCATGCTGGAAAGAGAGATGGAACAGTTAATGGTGGAAGAGAAAGGCCATGAAAATTACAAGCTGTGTAAAAAGTTTCTTTGCAAATAACAGTTTAACACCACTAAGAAGTTAGGTTAAAATGGTTTCAAAGTCTAAAAGTAGTTACATTTTAAACTAACAGCATATGCTTTTATTGTCTCTGATCTAAAATATAATCCCAGGAGGCTATGAAAAGCATGCAAATTACGGAAAGCTAATTTGCTCCAACAGCGACACCTCCCATGTAGTTGGGAGGTCTATTAGACCTAGTGTACTCTCCATTATTTGCATATTAATAGCACCTGCTGAAATACTTTGGGATTTACTTTTCCTGCCAGCAGAGGGACAAAACAAACAAACAAAAAATTATATAAAATTCCTTTCATACAGATTTGATGAACAATAAACTATTTAGACTGTGCTAAGAATGCCAAATTAGTGAGAGGCAACAGGGTAGGATTGCAGATGCCATCTGTGATTTTCAGAGAAACTGGACTGCAAGTTCGCTTAAAAAAAAAATAAATCCCAAACCAAAAAACCAAACAACAAAAAAGCCCTCTCTGGAAAGTGCTGGGTAATTTGAAATCACTCACTTGGCTCAAGTCTGAAGAATGGAAAAGTTTAACTAAAGAAATCCAGACACTGCAACAAGAAAAAAAGAAAAACACAACAAAAAAACCCTACACATTCACAACCACCAAAAGCAGAACCCCCCAAAGTGGACCTTGATTAAAAATCTACAAAACCCCAGGCTTTGATATTAGCCAGGCCTGCAAGGCCTAGTCCCCTGCACATAAAACAAAAAATAAATTAAAACCAGCTACAGCCTGAGATTTACTTAACAAGCCAACTTCCAACCTCTGCTTATGACCACTGCTTCCCCTTCTGGCCCCCTAACTATAAAAAAAGCCCCTTGTATATTCCTATAGCTCATCTTCTTCAGGGTAAGGGCAAAAGCAGCTTCCTTTCCACGGTAGCAAATGGAAAAAGCTCCCTTTTCAGTGCAAAGCTGAGCCAGAGCCCGCAGGCTGGATGTATAACACGTGCCTCTCTCTGCAGAGCGGATTCAGGAAGCTGACCAGGGAGGCCGGGGCATTCCCCAGTACCTCTTTTTCCAAACAGGCAATTGGTATTCCTAAAGAAGCGCCAGCCATGTACTCATATTCCCTTCAAGAGTTACAAGGGGCCTATATTTCTCCCCGCTTTTTAAACCCACTGCTTTAATTCTGATTATGCACCCTTTTTTAAATAGGCACTGAAAGGCCCACTAGAGTTATTTACTGCTGGTGTGCTGAATTTCTGTAGCATTTTAACTACCTTCATATTCCCAAACGAAGAAGGCAATTGACTTTAAGTTAAAATGACTAAATTGTTCTCCACATATTAAAAAAGTAGTGAAAGAGCATTTCACGTAGGACAATGAAGCATGGAAAAGTGATGTTTTGAGCAGCCTGGCCAGTGCTCTGCTGGGAGGGTGAATCGAGAGTCTGTCCTGAGCAAGGGCAGCCTTCAGCCACCGTCCCGGCGAAACCCTGCGGCCACCTTCCCGTGCAGCAGCAGAGCCCCCGACTCCGTCCCTTTGCATTGTGTGACTCCCGTGTGAGGGGCGCAGAGAGAAGAAGGGACTGTTATTGGGCAATATGTTATTATTGGCCTCTTCTCTCAGAGCTCAATATGTCTTTCAGCTCTGCACAGCCAAAGGAGACCTATGAAAAACTTGCTCAGTGTCATTTATAATTACCGAAGGAGACAAGCAAACATTACAGCAATGGGGACCCCTGAAATGCTATAGACGGGCAACTCCCACCATGGCTGTCAACAAATGCTAATCCTCATTAATGTATATGTAACTTTAAAATGCTGCAACAGTGGTAGCTATTAGTATTAGCTGGTAGCTAATTAGTAATAAGTAGTAGAACTAGTTAAAGCTGCAGGATGGCAAGCAGATGCAGATCGGAGGACTCAGCTCTGAGCTTATGATCGCTGTTGGTGATAATTTTCAGCATATTTTTACATAGTCAAGAACCTCTAAACAGCCGGAAGGGAAAGGAGTTACCAGAATGGTTCCTGGGAGGCTTCAGTGGTTCAGGGCATTGAGAAGCAAAGCTATCTCTTTATGTTTAAGATACTGCCTCAAAACTGTTAAGGACTGAGTGTTGCTATCATTCAGACAGATTCAGTGCCCTATAAAAATGGGTTTGCACTCCCTTTCTAGAAGAAGAGAGCAGGATCCATCTCCTCTAGCTTTTCTATGTCTGGCAATAGGTACCTGCTCTGGGCTGGTCACGGATGCTGCGCTTCAGGGATGGCGAGAGCAGGCACGGCACCTTGGGAGGGGAAGTGTCTCTGCCAACATGAAGAAAGCCCAGCTCCAACAAGCAGGATTCGGTAACCTGAAGTATCTGCCCCGGCACAGCCTTTCCCGCTGGCACGCTGTGTTTCAGAGAGCCGAAGGCATGGAGAAGCGTTCAGAGGGACCTGTCCTCTTACAGTCAGGAACACATCCTGGCCTGGGGTATAGCACGGCAGGGAGATATGTACTGTTACCACCTGCCACGTCCATGGCTAAAAACTTCCCGTGCTGCCACGTAGCACCGCCCCAGCCTTTTTGTAAAGTGTTCTTCCAAACATGAAGAGCCATGTATTTCTAATGACAGCAATAAAAATAATAATAAAAAAACCCACCCTGAAAAGCAAAACCCAGGCCATTACCTATTATAATAAATTGAATTGGATGTTCCTTACCTGAAATTTCATGAGCAATTAGCAAACAGAATTATCCACAAATGCATGTATGCCCTATTATCCTTGTAGCGATTTCAGCAGCCGCAACGTTACAAGCTTGCAGTTTGCTATCTACCAGCTCTAGCAGCCTCCAAACCAGGGCTTTTTCTTGTTTCTTTTTTTTTAATGTGAAGTTCATGGCAGCCAGTGTTTTACCACCTGCACACTGGGGGAGAAAAAAAGCAAGGGGGAGAGGATCAATATATACAGTATGTTTATATTCAGCAAGAGCACGTTGCAGAGTGGGGAGCTGTGATGTGTGTGTTTGCATTGTCTGTGAAAGGATCCTTAGTGGCCCTGCAGCTGGAAAAATAATGGAAGATCAGGGAACTGTCTTCAGTGACAAACTTTCATCTGGTAAGTTACAATTATATCGTAGGAAATGATACCTTAGACCGCAACTAATTTGTGAATCCCCGGAAAGGCAGATCACTGATTCTTCATCAGGGCTGCAGAACCCGATCTATAAAAATTTGGGCCTCAGCAGGAGGTTGCGTGTAAGTGTGATTTGCATTTCAATTCTTAGTCCACCAGAACCTTTAAATCTTCCTGCAGCACTATCACAATGGAAATTTTTGTTCTCAGTGTGCTCAAAATACATATTAAAAAAATAAAAAATCCTGGTACAATGGAAGTCAGTGGGAAAGAATGTGGCATTTATGCTCAAATTGTTTCACAAAACACCATTACATCAGAGTCTTTCATCATTTTATGGGGGATCGAGTCCCCTGACACCATCTTTGGGGACTTCATGTGGTGCTTGTCGCTATCATTCCACTTCCGCAAACACCACAGCCCTTTCAATTTTTATCTGCCCAGAACCCAGAATATGTTACATTATTTAGTTTTTATAAGAAGCTTTGCTGTATGAAGAATTCACAACAAATAAAAGCCATTTCCCTGAAAGAAAAAGAGCTTGTGAGTGACGGTTAAGGAAATTTCGGGCAGGCCCACTTTACAGGAGATGGCAGCAGCCCTGCCATCCTTCCCGCTGACTGACGGCACAGGTCCAGCTGATCCTACATAGAGCAGCCACCAGCACGGGCAATGATAGCGTGACATTCACATATTTCCCCCAAAAACTTTATGGGTCGGACTACGAACCCTGTATTCATGCTGGAGATGAGTTAGTCACAGTAACGGGAGGGCTTCCCAGTGCCGCCACTGAATCAGGGAGACCAGTTTGCAAAGAGAGGTATAAAAATGTACTCCTTCAGCCAAGGAAATGTTCCACGTCAAATGCTCACAGCCTCTTAACCCAGTGTCAACAAAGACAGGTCTTCGTGCCCTTCCTGTGTTTGTGAAGCCAACTGAGCCAAACTCTTTGAGAGGAAGCCAGTGCACAGAGCCGTCCACAGGCCATAGAAGATGATTATTAATGTTCTGGCAGAGCTCAGATGCATCTCCTTGCTGCATATGGAGCCAGGTTTTGTCCTGAAGAGCTTCATACGGCTATGAATTCAAATTTACATTTATTTTGGCAATTTGATATGTGTTTTCCTATATGTAGAATTTTATTGCCACTTACTCAGATATGGCTAAACTCAGCAACCCTTTCCAGGGACACATTCTCCAGCTGATTGAATTTCCAGGCTCCAAACCTCAAAGCCCAAGTAAAGGGTGCAGGAGTTTGTCTATCAGCAATAGGAGAACATCAAACATATCCCAAATGTGCTTCCAAGTTTCTTTCAGCTTTTGCTGTTACTGGAGTTGATAGGAGCTTTCTGTTGACTTCAGCAGGTACAGGCTTACTGAAGGACATTTTTTCCTACCCATCTCATAAAGGCACTTTCATCCCCTCTCTCTAATTTGGGACCCAGCGATTTGTTTTATTGTGTAGTGATACATGCTGGCATTTGCCAGATTGTAGCACTTTCACTGTGAACTTTCATACAAGCTGCTCCCCTACGACAAATGGAAAGCAAATCTCCATACTGAAGGTTACAGCTCTTCTTGACATGCACTCAGTGAAGTGTGTTGTTCCATAAGCAAGAGGCCAAGCTTTGGAGAAGTTACTCCCACGTTTGCATACCTGTACCCAGAGACTTTACGGGGGGCTGACTCTACAGTATAACACTGACTCTCTCTGAGTTTCTGGCCTGGGGCATCCCAAACAATCTCTTACTTTGCAAAATGTTTGCTTTCACTCCACTGAGCGTGGAGAGCCCAATCAGGATATTTCAGACTGAAAAAGAAGTCTGGTCCTGAACTTCTTGCTAAAAATAAATAAATAAAAATCCTCATCCAAATGCAGGATAAATAATTTTCCCTTCTTTAAGGACACTTCCTTAAGAGCACAGAAAGCAGTCAGAAGTATAGATCTTACCAACTGCTCTTCAGCTTAACATCTCTGGCATTCAAAACATACAACTTCTGTGTTTGTACTACATTTCCCTAACAGCTTACATCGAGGCCAAACAGACAGCATTCTGCAAAGGTCTTCTAAAATAAGCTTATTTAAAAGAGCAAGGTCAATGCCCAACACATGTCAGATTCTGTGAGTAAAAATCAAAGAGTTAGGAGCAAATGGAATATGTCAGAACTCAGTGGTTTTCCATGCCAGGGTCTTTTACCAAGTTCACATTGCTGCTGCCAAAAACAGTAACAATCCCAGCATATAGACTTCAGCTTTGGAAAAGTGTCTAAAAAAACCCCCCAGTGTCTGTATATAGGCTACTTAGCTCAATAAATAAAACTAACACATAGATAAATGTGTTTATCTGGACATGCTATTTATTGTCTCTATAACTGTATTTTTCTTTTAATGGGACACATGCTGATTCCATGCTTCAGCCCTAGGCTCTATTAAAATCAGATTAAAAGCATTAGTAATGTAGTTAATTCCATTTATAATATGCCCATCAAGAGAAAAGAGAACATTAAAATTGAAAAATATATATAAACAGGATTTAAGAATTTTTTAAAAAATATTCTGCTCCATTTTGATCTCTGCAAAAAAGGGCATTTTTTTAAAAATAAAAAAGGAAAACTTTTTCCTCTGTTCAGATAAAGTAACTCTGCCCGGTCTTTTAAACCATATGTGGCAGAATTATATTTGTGATTTCAATTAAAATATGCTATTGTCACTTTAGCCTCCCTCTTTGGTATTTTAAATTGATCCTAATGGCTTTGCCTTAAGTGATTTGCGTCCCATAGTGAATCCCTGTCACTTACAGCACCTCCCACTATTGCCCTCCCGAATAATCACTATCAGATAATCACTTCTTCCCCCTTCTCCCAACATTATTGCTCGCTTCCCCTCTGACTCTGCATGCTGGTACAGTCTGCAAAGTATTTGCTCTTTAACATCTTTAACATATGGCTTGTTGCTCTGACACTCAACAGTCAGGGATTTAAAAGAAGGATAAAAGCTGCATGAAAAAGGCCAAACCCATGGCTCTACAGGTAGGCTTGTATCTCTCCATGGCCTATTTTCCAGGCTGCAAAACGGAGAGTGAGGAAAGGAAGAGTCAGAGAGAAAGAGCGGGTTGCGATTAAAATCCCTCCGGCACCATACTCTCAGTTTAGGGCCCGGCAGGTGCTTACGCAGCCCCGGTCCACTTGCTGCTTGCTGCTTTCTAACAGAGCCCTGCGAGGTGGAGACCGTCTGGGGTGAACCTGTTTAGGAATGCAAAATTTCCATTGGAGACTTTCCACCGAAAAGATGCCATCAGCAGAGCCCCTAAAAGGCTTTGGTTGAAAGCTAACACCAGAGCTGCCCACTGCCCCGTACCCTCCTTCAGCATTGCGTCCCTCACATACCCCGGTGCGCACACGAGGAGGCACGGGGAACCACAAGCTTTCTCCTTCGGAGAGGAGGATCCTTTCTCCTTTGACTTTCATGGATCTCATTAGTAATTGAAGAATCGTTTAGTTTGCATAATTGTCCTCTGCCATACATAATTCCAACCTTTCTCTTTAAATTGGCTTACTAAACTAAATACAGTCTTTTGGTTTTGTGACTCCATCTATCAAAGCTTCTAGATGGACAGTCAGTGTGATGTGAAGAAAAAAACCAAGCTAATAATATTAGGAAGCATCTCTTTATGTACATTTATGAGATCTACCACCAGGTGACTCCATTCTAAAATATCTGTATTTTCATAAAACAAAATGCTTTCCTTCCTACACCCTGAACATCACCATAATGCCCCCCTCCATAAGATTGAGCACTCTGAAAAAAATAGTGTTAAATAAATAGCACTCTTACTTAAGATATGAACTATTTCTTTTTGAATAGCACATGAAATTGTATTAGAGAGGTTCCGGGATCTCCAGAACAGCCCGATCTGTTCCTGTCTAATCAGACCTGATTAATTCAAATCAAACTGCAAACCTCAGTTTTATTTTGCTTTAAAAACTCAAGATCAACAACAAATCAGCAGTATGCAGATATCACAGAGGCAGTTAACAAGGCAAGCCTACAGACACGGAGTCTCATAGAGTCAAATGGCTATGATTAAACATTTGGAATAATTTATTAATATTTTATATATTCAAATATATACAGAGCAGATAGGACCAGTCAGAGGGATGCTCTTCACAGGGGACTTTATTATATTTATGCCTAAGAACAGGAGATCTAGCTCAGGTGTCAAAGGCTGTTTCTTCAAAATAGAAAAATTATTAACAAATAATAGGGTTATGTGGGAGGGTTTGTAACACAGAACTGCACTAAACCATGCAATGATCTACACAGATAATCAAACGGTTTGTGCAACACCAAGCACAGCAGAATAAATAAAATAAGATAAAATAAAATAAAACAATCTTGCAAATGCAAGATTGCAAATGCAAAATAGGTAGCTGTGCAAGAAGTGTTTCAGAGATTTACTGAGCCATTATTTCTGTGGAATGCGCACTCAGATAGGCTCTCAGACCTGACCAGTTTAATCCACATCAGACCAGGGAGACACAGGGTCAGGAGGCTGAATGTGGATTTGGGCACTTGGCACAGCTGTTTTCCTTAGGTGCAATACACTTGTCACTAGTGGTGGCACTTTGCATTTGCTGTATGGCAGCATATGTGCTTGCCACATTTGGGACCCATTATATCTCTTTACCCTCCAGCCACTTCCCTTCCCTTCTTGTTAGCTGCATGTCCATATATTCTTCCATACTCTTTCGCTACATTGCAGTGCCAGCTCTTTGCCCCCTCTGCTTGCTCTGCTGACTCGACATACTGCCTGTACTCTTTACGAGCTTCCCATCTTACAACCATCTGTAGATAGGGACAGAATTTTTATACGTATTACCCAATTTTTATATACATATATATCTGCACGTGTGTATGTATATATATATACACACACACACACAGAGACATGTCCTATACGAAATCATATCTATTCCATCACTGAAATACTCACCTATTCAGAAATATTTTTGCTACCAGGGAGAGCACACGCAGACAAAGCAAATTTGAAGAATAGCTGAGGAAATCCTTCAAAGCATAGTGTAAACCCAAACTAGAAGCTAAGGTGAAAAGAAGGGAGGGGATGGACTATACGGTCACATTTCAGCCTCTGCAATTAAAACCATAGTTACTGCAATAGCACAGACCAATTAGCATGTGTTGATATATTGGCTTGCAGATAAAACAGTATCTGACTGCATGTCCAAAAGAGGTAGTTACAGGTTTCTGCTTGCTTTGTGCACACAGTTGCACAGACAGGACTGACTGCAGGACTCATTTTTGCTCAGCGTTGGGTCACTGCATACGACAACAATGGTTAGGAAGAAATTTGGTTGATGTCTCATTTTGAGGGGCTGTACTGCCAGTCTCCTAACTCCAAATACACAAGGTTTCCTACCAGGATGCTGGGACACTGGCTCAGAGGAAAAAGTCTCCGGTCTGGAGAGATGAGCTTGCCCAGGCAAGTTCCCAGCTAAGCAGTGCCAGAGCCCAGCAGAGGCTTTCTCGACCTCCCCGGAGGTGTGGGTGTGCAGCCAATAAAGGAACATGAGCTTCAGATAAAAGAGCTTTGCACTCTTTTAAAGAAGGACATTAAAAATGTAGCAGCCTCTGATTCACATTTTTGCAACTATAACTATGTCCTTGATGACTGGTATTCAGATAAGGCCAGATCTCCTCCTTGCCCCCCTCGAAATCAGAACAACCCAGGGTTTGGGAGCTTCATGCCTGGATGCACAGATATGAGCCAGTCCAGCGGAGAGGCCCCCTGGGAAATGCAGATCCATGTTCAGCTTTTTCTTTCCACAAATATGAGCAAGTTTAAAATCAAAATTTCAGTTCATAATAAACCTCCAACCTCCAAACTCTAATTAAACAGGATTTAAAAAAAAAAACCTACTCACCTTTGGTCTGCTTCTGTTTTCATTAAATTTATCCTTAAGTATTTTCTAAAATCTCATCCCAAGGAAGCAATCACAAAACCCCATTAGGGTTATTTTTATACAATGGTGAGGACACTGAATTACCTTCCCGAGGTAGCTCCTGTCTAGGTAAGTGACACAGCCAAACCTTGATCTGCATGTCCTATATGCCAGGCCTGCTGTTTTTAAATGCTACTCAAAGGCAGCAGTTGGGAAAATGATGTTACAGCCATGGCCTACGTGGGCTGTCATCTCAGGGAGCGTCGTTTCTCTCGGCAGCTGCTCTCAGCAGCTGTATCCCTCACCTGACAATTGCCTCGTTCAGCAACAGGTCAGGCCAGCAAAATCCCTTGCTTACTTTCAGGCTCCCTAAATATCAGTGACGGAGTGCGAATCGCCTCTGGCTTTCTCTGCAGCCCCCCCTTACATTAATGAACGGCATTACATAAAAAATTGCTGCTGACAACTAAATCCTTTCGTAAGTCATGATGCTTTTGGACATGTCCCTCCATTCTCCCACCCTCCCTTACACACACACAGGGCTTAGGAACACACACACACAAAGGCTTAGGAAGAAGGCCAAAAAATCAGGGAAATTTTGGTCTCCTCTTTGAGGCGACCGTTTGTGAATCGTCACGGGAAATTAGTTTGCTCCCTTTTGGATGAACAGTTTTGAAGCAGTTGACTGGAGAGACCATCCGCAGATCAACAAGAGACAGCTTTTCCATAGGTACCTGTTGCTGCAGAGGGGGAGGTCGCCTTACCCTCTAACACAAGTGACATGAAGGAAAATTCATAGCTGGAGCAGGAGAGGTGAGAGACTGGAAAATGCCTGGCTGTTTTAACGTAAATAGTTACAATACATACATACATTTCATGCCATCTCACTGCCCTTATGAATGTCAGGAATGTTAAGTAGGTAGGAGGCCCCTCTGAGCACTGAGATGTCCATAGCTTACAGCAAGCTCCGAAAGTACAGCCCGTGGGCCTGAGAAGCTTTTGTAAGCAACATGTGACGGCCTTTTTAATTGTGGCCATCCTTGCAGAGCAGCCGATCGTCAGCGTTACAGTGGTGACAAGGTACCCGGCGGCTGTGCCGGTCTCACTCGAGTGGGAATTAGGTGGGGACGCTGAGCTCTCCTCTCTGTGCTTTGCACATGTGAAGCACATCACGTTCCACCTTCCGAACAGAAAGGTTTTGCATTTTGGGTGAATTTTGTTCAGTAGCCCCCCAGCCTTGTCATTAAGTAGCCCTTCAGGAACAAAACTTTGAAAACTCCTCACTGAGGAGCCTGGTACTAAAGCTACAACCTGTAATCTGGGTCGAGGTTTTATCAGCTGTCAAGATCAGAAGGGAAAAAGCACTTGTAGTACGTGAATGGCCAACTCAACTGCTTGGAGAAAGGAGTTGATTCAGGCTGCCAATATTGGCTCTTACACAGATAATAAACTAGACTGGCCTTTCTCCTGACATCACACTTCAATCAAAAACTTTCTCGCAAAATGTCACTTTCAAAGTTGCAGCTTTAAAAAAAAAATGTCTTTATAAAAAATTCATGGCCACAATGATCTGATAATGCAGCTTTCTGATACCAGCAGATGTTTTGTCTAACATGTTCCCTGAAGCTGTACTCTGTGCCTTCATATCTTTCATTTCCAGTTGCTATCTGCTGACTGTGGGATGTCATGTATGTACCCTATAGCGATGCGCAGCAATTCGCATCTAACACCGCCGTGCGTAATGAGCTTCACAAGATGCTTGTCGCAATAACTCCGCACTTCCCCAACCATATGGAACACAACACTCCAAAGCCCACAGACACTTTTTTTTATTACAGTTCAGATCCTTAAAACATAATCTGTGTGATGTCTAGTGAATGTACGTGAAGAGCTGCTGAAAACAAAGTTAACACTTGTTCACATCATCTGTTACAAATGTCCAATTTGGGACAATAAATTTCCTCGGAACCTGTTCTTTTGCTGACTCGTTGCTTTATCTTTTTTCTCTTTCTCTCACGTCGTTTTTTTTATGAACTATGCATATGTATTAAATGGGATTTGTTGTCCCTAGATACCAATTTGCATAAAGTGCAAGCCATCATTGGTTGGAGAGAAGCAAATTACTTCTCCAGCAAGATCACACTTCTTTTTTTTTCTTTTTCTTTTTTTTTTTTAATTTTAACAAACCGCAGGCAGAGGCTGTTAACAGCACTTAGCCAGATATGCAAAGTATCACTTTTCTCAAAAGCAGCTTGATCAATGAGCAAAAAAAAAAGAAGAAAAGGAAGGTATTATTCAGTTAAGTACAATGCAGAAATGTCCCAAGACTGAAGCAGCTAACCCAGCCATTCACCTGTAACTCAAGCTGCCTGATTCCCAGCAAAATACAATTCAAGTATGGCTGGGCACTCAGGACACAAAGCAAAACACCGTGACTGGGCAGAGCCTCCCAGAATCACCGTCCCCTTTTCCAAGTGTCCTCAGTGCATTTCCAGAAGTCCCAAGTGTGCTTGTTACTTTTGCGCGTTGCTCAGCTCCCTCGCAGAAGCCTTGCTTGCTCATTCACATCCCCACACACTTACTCACGTTGGGCACCTTCTGAAGGACTGTGTAAATACTGGCTTGAAATACCTTTACAAGTCCAGGGAGGCTCTCCTCTGCCCTCCCCTAATTTTACCAGCTCCCTGGTGCCAGAGGTGCTCCGCGGGATGGCAGCTGCCATCCTAGCAGGCTTCGGACAATTACAATCTCCCTTTTTTCCTTATGCTCCTCATTGTGCACACCTGTGACACGTTGGCAAGAGCCTCGACTACAACAACGTGACAGATTCCCAGGTTCAGAGCTAGCCCTGTATGAGCCCTCCACTTTTGGGGAGGAGGAGAGACAGAGGAGGGAAAAGCTACAGTGAGTGAAGCATTTTACAAATACTTCAAGAAACAGATCATCTAAGCAAAGCTGTGATGCACAGGATGATGTACAAACTCACCAGCCCACCACTAAAAGGATTTGCAAGCCATGAGCTAGGCTCAGTTAAAAAGTGTGGGATATTAAATTCACTAAAGAGAACAAATTAGCAAGGACGCTGAGCTGCAAAGTTTCCAACTAGGTCTGAACTTCTCAAGAATTTAGTGCTGGGACACTTCTTGGGGTGTGGGGGAAAAGGCGTCCTCTCTAAACATAATCTTTTATTCCGCTGAGCTCTCTAAAAATGACTGCAGGATCTGTCTTTCACTAAATGTTCACTCAGCATTTAATCCCAAATCCATCAATATCATGTGCTTGGATTATTTTACCTCTTAATTTAATGGACAGATGATAGTCTCTTAAGAATGGTTTCTGAGATCACACAGAACATTAGTAATTGATTGCAGACATAGGACAATTAATCTGGGCAGCAGTGATGACTTGATGCTGAGGTGCCTTTCAGGGAGTTGTGGGTGCCAAAAGAACAAGCTAGGACCCAGGATGTGTAAATTCTCAAGAGAGAGCCTGTATTTCCTTGTTACCTTTAGTATCTATCCAAAGATACACAAATACCCACAGATTTTACGCTGTGTGATGATTTGAAGGTGGAAAAAATAGTTTCCGTCTGCAGAAATATTGGCAACTTCTTGCAGCTTTTGCAAAAAGGCAAAAATCCCACAATTTCACACATCTCTATTATCAACATATGCTGCTTTGTTTCCATATTTATATTTGTCACATTTAAAAGGAATAAAATAGAATTTAAAAGAAGATCCTCATTCCCAAATGATCACAAAAGCACAAAGAAGTCATGCAAAGATTATGAGAAAAACTCACAAGAGGGAATTAAGTGCCGGCTTTGAAAATGGGGCTTTTTTGTAACCAAGGGCACTGTCGCTGTTAACCAACAGAATCACTGTGGGACCAGGTGAAACCATGCTTGGGACACTTACCCTCAGACGGAGAGAAGCACGTGGACCTTGTCTCTCTAAATTTGCTGTAAAAAGGCAAGAAGGATCAACAACTTTCTCTCTCAGGCTTCTCTCGCTTGAAAACCCTGGCACGCTCAGTTCAAAAAGGCAGTGCCTAGGTGCCTTGGTACAGGTGCATCTGCAGCCTGATTCCTCTGGAGACAGACGCAGCCAAAGAAATATATTGCTAAAGCTTAGCCGAACGCAGCGTATGAGACCCAACTGTACAGTAGGTGCTAGATAACATGCAATCATGGCCTCCTACTGCAGCAAATTCTACATAAACCCAGGCCTTTGAAAGAGAAGTAGTAAAAAAAAATGTGTTTTTCTCATTCCTTATCTGTACCTACTCCATTTTACCTAAGGCTGGCTATTAGCTCAGCTGGTGATGTCACTTACTTCACTGGAACCTGTTATCATGAAAGATTTCTCGCAGGATTTTCTATTTTGTTAGCTTTGCGCTTTGTGCAATGTTGTATTTCATTCCATTAGATAAAGGGTTAAGTAATTCACGTTTTACCCATATAGACTAAGTTATACTCCCTGTGGGTTGCTGGCTTCCTATTGGCTAGAACGATGACCTTGGAAACAGACAAAAATGATGCATTGTTGCAATAAATATTATAGCTTGCACCTGTTTCTAATTAAGTCTGCCAAACAATTTCAGAGATACTGAAAAGAGAAATGTGTTGGCTTCTAATCGGGTGTTCTTTGCTGTTTGATCTGGATTATTCAGCCCCCTACATGACCTCGCCTTCTTGGTTCTTGTTTTTCTTTTTCTTTTTGGACTGGCAGAAGGCGCCAGGTTGAAAGAAGTCTTCTCAAAGAGGAACATCTCTGCCTAGAATCAATTGTAAGTAAAACCTGAAAATTCATGGATTTACACCAAGGCTCAAAGTAGTTTATGGCAGGATACCTCAGAAATCTCCAATATGGTTCTTATGTTTCGTAGGTCTGTTGTGGTCTTCTTCACCTCCTCCTCCTCCTTCTTCTTCTCCTTCTCCTCTCTTCTAAACTTCAGAGCTTAAAACAATCTCTAGCTATTAGCAATCAGGACCAGGTTGAGTGGGAAGCTGGAGTTTTTTGCAACTGGACTTCAACATGTCAGGGAAATAGTTCAGGAAGGATTCTCCTGCTAACACGCACCAAAGCAATGTAAACAGAGCAGCGCTAACCTTCATATTTCAGAGTTCAAGATACCTTGGGAAGATTCTGGCAGTTGTTGCCTATCAGAGCAATTGCTTTAGGGCAGGTATAGATTCAGGAAGAGGACACTGAAGGCTTCAGAGACACGTCGTGGTCTGCAGTTCAGCATCATGCTTTTCACTCGCTATCTTGATTCTCAAGTTGATCTCCCACTGTAAGTGCTTCTTGGTGAAATGACTGTTTTGTTTCTTGCACATCCACCTCCCCAAGCTGTGCGCAGTTTGCATAGATTTAACACCTGCTCTGTGATCTCGCTCTATGGACAAATGCAAATATATGTGGCACATGTTGACAATGTTTTCCTTAACATAAGAAGTAAAGAAATAAGGAGTTACTATTATCTCCCTTTTCTAAATGGGGACTGGAATCCACAGTTCAGCCAACACTTTTGGCTGTCAATGACAGAAGCAGTCCAGTCGCTTTGGTCCCTATGGGGTCCCTTTACTCACGCTGGGATAAGCATTTGTGCATCTATATTTTGGAACTGATTGAGGAATTTATCCAGCTGAAAACTAATCCAGGGAGAAAAAAAAGAGTTTTTATTTCAGCCACATCGACTTCCTGATTTTGGTTTGCACACAGCCTGGCAGGACAGGACTGAACAGCTAGGACAGATGGAACACAAGGCAATATTTTTGAATGGACTTGCATGAAATCACAGAAGAAACACATAGTGACATTAAGAAGACAACATAGGTCTCCAGAATCCACAGATGCCTTTCTCTGTTGTTAATGTCATCAACCTCACAATCCACCAAAGATTTGCTAGTTGTGTACCGATCCTCTGAGGCACCCAAAGTTTCTCACGTGTAGACAATGTATCTCAGAAGTATCATGTTTGGTGGAATTAAATGACCCTCTGCTCAGTTAAAAAATAATTATTTGGGGGTGGAGGTTGCAAAGGGATTATCTTAGTAGCCATACTAAAGAAGGTAGGACCAAACAGGTTAAAAATAAGCCTAGACACAAAGAAGATATGGTAAGGGAAGAGAATAGCTTAGCCTGTGCAGTGTGATGAAGCCCTGCATCGGTATCATGGCAAGAGTTTTGTTCAGGAGGAGAGACAGAACTACAGAGATATTTCGCAGGGTTAGCACATCTTCCTCTGTCTGATGCACTCTCTCTTTTCCACTTTTCCTTCGATGGCAGGTAATAAAATGCCTGCTGGTACCCCCCATGACTGGAGGTACCCAGAGTGGTTCAGCCCATCGTGAGTGCTGTGCCAATCATTTAACAATTCCCACAGCTGCCTTTGTGAGAAGCCTCTCTCTTAAGCCTCTGGTTTAAGAATTTAGAGTAATCATGTAAAAATGATACCCCTGTGCTCTATGATCCGCTGAATCTCACTAATGCCAGATCCCAGAAGAGGGCTTATTAATGAAAAGATGCAATGCCTCTCTCTCTGCTCATGTTTCACATGAATATCTCTCATGGATTCGGCAGTAAACCTTACTGCTGATAAAGTAAGTATAATGAACCTCCGTGCTCCACGAGAATGAATTCTCAGACTGATGAAGTAGTTACCTGCTCTACTTTCCAGCACAATGGCAGGCTTGAGAGGTACAAGGAGAAGTACTCGGCTGCTATGGGAATAGCGGTGCAATATCGCAACCTCCTAAATCTTGGGTCTGATTTGCTAGCGATGCCTTTGGCTGTGTGAAAAGATCAAGAGTTTGGAAGGGAGCAGTTTGTAATTAGCTGAGAGAAATGAAATTATGCTTTATTGTAAATCACTGAGTCAACAGAAGAAAGGAGGTTTTTAAAGGGACAGCAACACCTTGAGGCTACTCTGTGTCCTTTCAACATTACACAGTAGTCAAAAACCCAGTCAACTCTTGCCAGTTGGCTAGCTTCTCAGAAAGGATGAGCACCAAGTGTTCTGCAAACAGCAGGATCCTGCTGCTTCCAGCCCCTGACATCTAACCAATTTTCCAGAAGGCAGTGAAAATACTTTCAAGTACTGCCTCTGTCCGGAAGCTCCTTTGCTAATGGCAGCAGATTTTGTCACCAAGAGTTTCAAATTGTTATAAATCCTTTTGCTGTAGCTGTTTGAAAACAAACAAACAACCAAACAAAGAAAAAACCCCACACTAACAAGAGAAAAGACTTATCCCTTGTCTAACCATGGGAGAAGAAAGCAAGTGACTACCCAGAAAGCACTGTGAGGCTAAGAAAAGGAACAGGTAAAACATTGCAGGCAGCAGTGCAATCAGTCTCTATATTTATCGGAGGCCCTCTGTGATTTATGTTTTCCATTAAAAGGAACACATGCCTTATGAATTACGCCTAATCTTAGCATCAGTAGGATGGTATAGGACAAGCAACAAGAGTCTGGAAGGTGCCGCTCTGGAGTACCCCAAAACAATCACACAGAGACTAGCTTAAAGTCCAACAACCAGACTATATCTGCTCAGCGCATCTCTGATACCTGGATCATGACTCACCTTTACAGAGCCAGCCCCCTGTAACCAAATCCAAACTTCTCGAACCTTTGTGAGGCGCAAATCTGAATATGGAAAATTATCACAGAGATCGCAGCACTGAAGAATGAACATAATCCCATCTCAAACACTGGTTATTATCCTCTGCAGGTCTATGCAACGATTTAAACAACCCATGAAAACATTAGCATCATCCCTCACTTCAAGGGGATTCTCCGGTTAGAGGGAATTCAAACACCCTGAAACTCGGTGGAACCTTAAACCAGGGGCCGCATTTCATATTAGCAGCTTGGGTATAACTCCTGGTATTATTAATACCTAAATGCCCCATATGTTGTCTTTAGAGAGGAAGGCAGTCACACCACCTTTATATGTGTGCTTTCTTCCCTTTGCTTTTACATTTCTTCAACGCGCAAAATGTACTTAACTCACTGCTTATTGAATGAAGGATTAGTATTATTTTCCTTCCTCCAGTGAACTTTGTTTCACTTCATCCTGCATATATTTTGCCAGGCTGTGTTTTCCTGCCAGCACACCACTGTTCGGCAAACTACCGTACTTAAGGCCAGCCAGCTAATACAGTGATACCTTTTTACTCACAAGGAGTGTTTCTGTAATCACGGTTGTGCTTGTGGTATGAATGACAGCTTACACCAAGAAGCACAAAATGCACTTCTAGAAGCTTTGCCGAGCTGGGACAGAACTAAAGCAGCTTCAAACTGCCAAGACATTTGAAACATCTAGGGGAAGACACATTTTGAAATGTAGCCTGCTACCTAGCTACGCTGCTAGCATAAATGCTGACCAGGGACTGTGAAGGGAGCTACTTCCCCATCCTCCCTTAACTGTGCTGCCATAGCTCACGTTGAGCTAGACTGGGAGCGCTTGGAAAAATACCCTGCTTTGGGGCCTGTAAAAATTAGTATAAAACAAATAGGTAACAAATTTGCAATGGCTCTGTATAAGGTTTACAGTCACTTTTTCTGTTGTTAAGATTGGTTATGTTGCCCAGTAGGAAAGCAAGTAGAAAAGAAGGGTATCTTTACAACTCACTGTGCTCTTGGAAGACCAGCTTGGAAGTTCCTGTTCACATCACTGCAGCAATGCAGACCTCTCTGGTGGAAGCATTTTCTTTTTCTTGTGGAATTCTACCTCAGGTCCTGCTAGGTAGTTACTCTCTTTGTTCCTGTGAGCCAAGCTAGTTGCAAGATCATGCTATGCCATGCTTATAACCTCGCACTAAAAAGGAGGAGATTACAAAGGGGGCAAAATACCCTAGAGGGTTCCCCTTCATCAGAACCTTCCCTGTCAGTTTGCCTTCTCATTTCCTGAGCTCTTGTCTGATTATTAGTGTACTGACAGAATAAAAATAACCTCATATTCCTACATGAATCATAAATAAAACCCTTTTATTTCATCAAAGAGGTTGGCAGGTTTATAGTCCTTTGCAATGCATGCACGATGTGAATGACATACCTTTAATTTTGCTGACAAGCTTGTCGGGGTCCTAATGAAAAAGAGTGAAAAGTGGGTGACTTCTCTAAAGGTTTAGCAGTTGCTTTTTGGTGAGGATATATATTTCACCTTGCCACTGTAATCAAGGAGCCAACTGATCTTGGTAATGAACTCTTCAATTACAGTCCACTTCTGACTTTTCAAGAATGCCTAGGCAACAATACCACAGTGATTATTGCTGATATCACAGATTAAAGCAACCTGGGGAAAAAAAGGAGGGGGAAAAGAAAAAAGAAAACCTGAGCAGTGTCCTTGCTAGAGCTTCAGGTATCAGGGTGCATCAGCAATGAACCAAAAAGAGTGATCAAATTCCAGATTTCAGACAGCTAGGTTTTGTATCGCTGTTGTACACCAGACAATAATAAAATCACTACTCTCACCTGTATTTTGACATTATGTATTCCTCCCCATTTGTTCAACTAGCCAGTTTGCTTTTAGAAACCAGTATCAAGTATGGTAGAGGTTACCTTGGGACAGCCAAAATGAAAAGGATAATGCAAAGTATTTCTTTTGGTGTCTCCAGCAAGCAAGCAAGATAAAGGTTGCACAAAGAAAGAATAGTCCAGGAACACAGAAAATGGACACAGTACAAATAATCAGAACATTTTTCCTATTTCCAGTCTTTCATAGAGTGAAAAGTTTAATTGCTAGCAAAGAGGGAGGCAAACAGTTAAAGATACATATTTTTAGCAGTGATGAAAGTTCTTTTCCCTTCTTCAATGCATCCTCTCTTCTTTCTGCTTTCCTTTTATTGTCTCCTATTTTGCTCATGTAAAAGCCAGAACACTGGCCCCTAAGTTTGCTTTCTGACCACAAACAAATTGTCAAAGCCACAAGCTTTTTCTCTCTCATAAAAGAAGTCCTGCTTTTTTTGAAATGTCCCAGGTCTTCACTAATACTTCAGAAAGAGATTAAGGGAATAGGACAGCTTTATTTGGTATCTTGGAGATTATCCTTTGTTTTGCTGGTGATTCCCTTCTTCAGCAATAACTCATCAGAGAAAGTTTGGGATTTGGCAAGTTACCCCAGCCTGACTGCTGTTCTTTGGGGTTTTTTTGGTTTTTTTTTTTTTTTCTTCATTTTGGTGGGGGGTTTAGAGGTGGGGCTGCTTAGAGAGAAAATGAGAGAGACAACTAAGGTCATCTGACCAGAGAAAGAAGCAGGGGTTGTGCATTCAGGATTGTGTGTGCATGGGGAGATGGGGCAGAAAAAGGGAAAAAATCATGGACAGCGAATTCCAGGTCGCTATCTTGTCAGGATTTTACAAGATTCCAGAGCTGCACTTTTAATTTTCATTACTTTCCATTTTCCTTTGATAAGCTCAGAAGCAGTATCTAATTTTATTAGGAGCTTTTCATCAAACGTGGATATCTTCCTTCCTCAAGGGATTCCCTAGCCACAAAAACATCAGGTTCTGTGAAACATGAGCTAATCCCAGTTAGAGTTACTTGACCCTATCAAGCTAAGAAATAAATTTTACTCTTCATGAGAGTCCTACTGTTTACACTCCAGACAAAATTCTTAGATCTCAAAGTTTTCAGAGGAGAAACATTTTTCATAATGCCAGAAAACTGGCCTTAAAGACCTGGGCCATACAAGCCTGAAACTGTTTCTTGTTTCAAATTAAATACGTTGACAGACTTCCTCTTGACTGCGGCTGACACCAGTGCCTGATTTTCTTGGCATAAAATCCAAATGGGTAACGGTAGGAGCCATTACTGGCAACATCCAGTCCTGTAATCTACACATCACTACTTCTTGCCCTCGACCTTCCCCCATGTGGCTGCACACAGAGGAAGATTGCTAAGAATCAAAGCACTTCTCCCTGTTCAGTGCAGACAATGTAAACTTCAACAACAGGCTCTAAGTTTGGTGAACCTCTTACAGCAAGTGTTTCCACGGTGCATGACCACGCAAGCCACTGTGGCATGGCCCAGCGAGCGACGCAGGAGCAGGCAAGCGGGAAGCTGCTGCTAGCAGCCATCAACATGGCGCACGGGAAATGCGGAAAATATGGGGATGCATTCAGAGCTGATAGAGAGCAAAGCATGTGCTCCAACCCCAAAGGGCCAGAATCTTTCCAAATCTGTTTTGCTTCACTCTAACACATTTAACAGTTAGAATCATGCCAGGCATATTAGCTCGGTACATTAAAAGTATACTGTGTCACACCGTGTTTTAAAACATATCATAGCTTATTTTAAAGGTGAGATGGAATGTGTTTTCTACTTACTTAGTACCCTGCTCAATCAGCATAACCTCAGTGCTTTGGAAAACAGGGCAACAGGCACTCTGGCTGTAGAGGTGTTACTTGTTCAGCTGTTTGCAATTAAAGGTCTTGCTAGAAAAGGTTAAGACAAGACTCACATACTCCAAAATTATCAGTTTGTTATCACTGTTAATAATACTTTATAGTACTTAACATGCTACTTTTCATCTTCAAAGCACTTTGCAAATATTAATTAATCCTTACAATCTGCCTGTGGGGTAAGCAAATGCTGTTGCTCCCAGCAGTTGAGTCACAGGGTTAACTGACTTGTCCAAGTCTAGAGTGTTGGGGTTAGCCTCCGCGTGTCCTGCTCTGATGCTCAAAATACTTAAACACAGTGCTTCCCCTTCTTTTAGATGGGATGGCAGATGCGTGCCACTTTTACACATGAGATATCTTCTTAAAGCACTGGCTTGAACTGGTAACTGCAACTTCAGCTGCTTGAACAAGGCTGCAGTTTTCTCCTTTCCCACATATTTCTGCATTGATGCAAGACATGGACAATTATCACCTGATAATTAAAGGACTAGGTTCATGGAGGAGCTCCTAGCTGATTTCTAAAAGTACTCCCCAAATTCTGCTTTGCAGTGGAGAATCATGTATGTGTGCGCAAAAGTCATCAGACAGTCACAGCTTAAAGAAGCAGCAGACTTCTTTGAAGATTTAACAGGTCACCATCACTTGAGACATAACTAAAATGAAGTGTTTCACTGAAAGCAGCCTGCATGTTGGTGTGGACTGATTAGCCTTATGTTTGGTCTTTTCACTTGTGGGTTTGGGTTTGTTCGTTTTGTTTTCAAACAACTTGCAATACTTTAAGCGCTAACAAACTAATGAAGGTTTAGGGGAAAGAAGGACAGGCCCATGATGTAGTTTTATTTGTCCATGCTTCTTTGAGTTGGTAAATCACACTGCATTGCTTTATTGAGTGTCCCTTTAGGAGTATATTGGAAAAAATTCTATCTGCCACAATTAATACAGTGCCTAGTGCATCACACGGCACAACCCTGGCGTCGAAACTCAGCATTCTCTGGGAGTCCTTTGGTCCCACACTGGATGCCAGAATGGATAGTAGCTGTGACATGTGATACAGCTGCTGATGAATGATGGTGATAATGCAGAACAAAAAGGCTAATGAGTTCTCTCCAACACCACACTACTTTCATGAAATGAATGTGATGATGACCCTATTTGCTACTTTTTTTCTTTTGGCTAGTGAGTTACTTATCCCTTTACCTGCATGTTAGTTTTATCTTCTCTGTACAATGCTATGGAAAGACAGTCAAAATTAATGTCAGCATCTCCCTTCACTTTTAAACTATAAAAGAGCCTTTGAAGGCAGAGTAAACCAAAGAGGCCAGTAACTAATTATAACCCATTGTACCGGACTTTGAGGAATAATGAATAGAAGCTATTCCCCGTGTGCTTACCAGCGTGCTTTGCAGAGACAGTGGTGCCTTTGTGGGAGAGGGAGATCCCTTCACTGGACCAGAGAGAGAAGAAATGGAATTGTTAATGTATGTAAGAGGCAGGAGTATTTCTATGGTACTATTTCGTTGCAGAGGCAGAAGGTAGCAGAGCCAATCATGAAAAGCGTAAAGGTGTGAAGGCACAAAGATGGAGAGTTGATTAAAAGCACCGTGGGGAGCGTGAGCGAACAAATCAATGGTAATGATGGAATTATGCCTGAGCGGAACCCAATAGTCTACAGTGTCCTGGCGTCTTGGCACTGGGGATTAAACGCTGCAAGGAGCAGAGCCGAGCCCTTGTCCAGCCTGTTGGCACTTGGAGATACATTGATTGATGGGATGGGTTACGCTACAAAGCTGGGTGAGGTCTCTTGAGGAAAGACGGAGCTCAATATAAGCACCGCTGCACCCTAGTGAGATGCGATGGCTGAATCCTGCCCGACGAGGAGCTGGGGTGGAGGAGCAGTGGCGTTGAGAGAGGTGCCAGTCACAGTTGTCACTCCTGGGGGAGCAGGACAGGGCTTATCTGGGGAAGCAGGAGCACGAAGGAAGAAAAGGTAAAAGATGAGAAAAGGGGCCCTGAGGGTGCTCAGTGAGGTCAGAGGTAGCACCTGGTAGGGAGGCAGGAGAGCCAAGCCGTGGAGGCTCACAGTGCTGGGGGAAGAGATGAGCAGCAGCTGCACTGGTGGCTGCGTGGGGTGGCGAGGCAGGGACTTGGAGGAGCAGGCAGGAGCCGAGGGAACGCAGATCAGAGCTGGCTGCAAAGGTGCTGAGAGAAAGGCCTGGAGCAGCCTGAAGGGAGGGAAGAGAGGATTGGAGCAGCCAGTAAGATCAATGCGGGACCGGCTCTAGCTGGGGCAGCAGTGGCTTAGGGCTGCCAGCGCTCACCGGCGCTTGCCCTGCACTTACAGCCACTGCCACATTAAGCCTGTTAATATCAAAAGTACAACAGAAGCTGCCTTAATAGTAACGCCTCTATGAGCAGTCTTACACAAATACAGCTTTAGTTCCCTTCTCCTTTGCTATTTTAGGGATTCCTTTGCTGGTATGAGGCATGCATCTTTACATATATATATACCCCAGATGCCCCTATCACTACAGCACCAGGACCACAGACAGCTACAGAAACCCACCAAGCACACAGCTGGCACAGCCCCTAGCTGGTCATTGCTGTGGACCACTGCGGTGAAGAAGCACAAGGCAAGGACACTTCATGTCACTGTGTGAAAAGGCACTTTGCAGAAGGAAACATCCAGGCTGCTCCCAAGACTCAGCAATCTCACCTCCTGTGTAGAAATTTGGACTCTAATCTTACCTGCTTTTGTGGTTAGTGACATCAGGAGGAAGGGCCTGGGGCCATTTGCCTGCCCCAAGTTGGTCAGTGTTGCCACAAGGGCAATTGCAATGGATGGAGGGATGAGTAAATAGATGGTGCCTGTCAGGATAGACAGAGTGCTGAGGTGTATCCATAAGGGATAAAATCACGAGTATGAATGTGCCATAACAGTAAGCAACCCGGAGATTTTCTCTCTGATGGCATTAGCCACGTCATCCCAGAGCCAACTGTAAAGGCAGCACTGCCCATGCAAGGAATGCAAGGGGACAGTTTGACCTCAGGCCTTGCCTGACAAGCGATCCTCCCACGCCACAGTGCCAGAGCTAGACCTTTATCAAATACAACGAGGCCATACCTGGCCTCTTGGCATTAACTCATGGTGAAATAATTGAAAGCTAAACATTTTCAAAATCAAATATTTGCCAAGTGGTGAAACAGGCTGCTTCAGGCAGAGGGAAGCTGTTCCTAGGTGGCCTCAGTCAGTTCAGATCCTGCATGCAGCTAGGACCACTGTGGTGGCCGCAGTTAAGAGACCTTCAGATCGGTGGAGTCCACTTGCGCTCTCAGCAGTCAGGCCAGCTGGCTAGGAGAGGGCAAATTTTAGCCATCCAGAGCCCTGATCTCCAGAAATAAAATTCTCGAAAGGAAAAGATAAAGATTCACAAGTAGAAAATGCAGATTCTTTCCAAATGGTCTTAACGAAGATGACTTAAACATGGACAGTTAAAATATCCCATACATTAGCTTCCTACAGTAAGGTATGTATCTCTTATACAGGGTGAAGCCTGAGCACAAACTAATAAACCACTCATCGAGAGAGGAGCTCAATATTGGAAAGCGAGACTCTGGTGTTTGGCTGCATCTTTGCTCTATCCTAGTAGTAGTGGGTAAAAAGCCTGAAAGGAAAGTATAAGGCTCAGAATTGGGCTTGAGCGTGTGCTCCTGGATAGGCCCATTCTCCAGATACGTTTTTTTCACTCTTGAAACCAGCAAGCACCAGAAATTGGAGGGAGATCTAGACACGGCACAAATATTAAATGTAAATACAACACATTCCAGTGCAGACCCTTCACTGAAACAAGCCCTAGAGAAAAGCTATCTCTTCCTGTTGATGACAATGCAAAGGACTTCAGCATAATAGTATTTACTCAGTTAAATGAGAGCTGTAATGCACTTCAGCCTTAGAAACAAAACTTGAACTATTTAAGTGTACCATTGTCAAACCTGAGGATTTATTTGCATGTGGCTGTTGACTTCAATGGGAGTCACTGCTACAACCAAATTCACTGCTTTGCAAGCCTGCTCAAGAGGTGAAAAGGCTGTGTTACATATAATGGAAAATGATGCCCTTTTTGCTTTAGCCTCAAGCAGAACCCAGAGCAAGGAAGTGCAGACTTAGTTTAGATACAAATAGAAGTAAAAATACATTTTAACTTTGCAGGTTTCAACTTTCCAGAGTCAAACTAGCCCTAGAAACACAGGGACAATTCGATTGGGCTTCTTGCCCAGTCAAAAACTGTATGTTAGAGACATCCCAATCAAATTCCATGAGATTTACAATTTAGCACTATCTAGGACTCAGGAGTTGACCTTCAGACCCATGTGGCCATTGCTCAACTCAGTTGCCTTATGCAAATCACTTCGCCATCTTTTACCTTACTTCCCTGCAGTAGATTGCGAATATATATATTTATACTCTTGGAGATCACTGGATGAGAAATAAGTATTATTATTAGATACGCTCATACTCAATGGGTGATGCTAATGTGGTAAGTAACATGTCTTGCCTAGTACAGAGCATTTTTTTGCACATGAGGGTGCTGGAAAGTTTTAATAAGCACCTTGACTTCTGCTTTCATACCGGTGAGAGTCACCCACTTGCTTAAAGTCTTTTACTATTTATTTTTTAAAATATATGATTGAGCCTTTCAGCCTAGTCTTCTTAAGCTTTTCAACACAGAAACAGAGTATGCACTTTTAGTTAAGCTCACATGGTCACATTTGTTCCAGCCTCAACTCCCTCCAACCTGAGAAACTGATCTTTCCCAGGATTAAGTTTTCTTTAAAAATATGATGTGGTAATTCTCTTTCTAATAAAGATTACACAACTGTCTTAATCTTTGCCCACGTATGGAAGGCACTTGAAAAAACTTTTGTTTTTGTAGATCCAGCAACTTTAGAAGACAGGAATCAGTAAACAGCGGGCTAATCATTCTGTCTCCATTGACAAGCAGTGAAGGAGTTAATTATCTGCTTCTTTTCACTAATTCTGTTGCAGAGCTCGGCTGTGCATATTAAATGTCCAAGTTACCAGATTCAAAGAAAAACTTGATCTCAATTTGGCTACATATTAAAAGTGCCATTCCCTGTTGTCCTACCTAGCACTGTTAATTGCATACATTTAGCCCTCTATTGGAGAATAA
Source organism: Ciconia boyciana (assembly GCF_034638445.1). Classification (NCBI taxonomy): domain Eukaryota; kingdom Metazoa; phylum Chordata; class Aves; order Ciconiiformes; family Ciconiidae; genus Ciconia; species Ciconia boyciana. The sequence goes on from NC_132936.1 coordinate 125,060,468, forward strand.
TTTAGCTTCAGATTGAAAAGAAACAGCCCTGGCCTTGGTTATTTTGGCATACAAGTCTCCAGTATGACTCTGTTTTCTAAGCAGACATTAATGATTCTAAAACTAATATTCATTGTTTGAAGAGGCATAGCGGCCTTGGCATTTACTTAACCTTTTGCCTCATGTATGAGAATGAGTCAGCCTAAATCCTTTTCTTAATTAATATCTATTCTTTTTTTTTTCTGTCCAACATTATTTATTAAACAATTTGCATCCAACAATTAGAGTTGTGAGATTAGAAAAAACCCACTGTATGAGCAAGCTCACTTAGTACAACAATAACCATGAAACTGGTCCTCCAGCTCAAACAAAGCTCTGAGCATGAATGAGATAGGAATAGGGAGTAAGTAAGGTCAGGTAAAAAAAATCAAAAACCAAGTCCCACCATTCACCTGTTAGCCCCAACATTAAGCTATTTCTTACTAAAAAAAATAATAATTCTAGAGGGAAAGAGATAAAATACTACTGTAAAAGCATAAAAACCAGGGATTTGACACCTCTAGTGAATGTCAGTGATGATAGTTATGGTTGTGAATAAAGTGCAGTCACTGAACCTGTTTGCTTACTGCTGTGGTAGAAAGGAATTATCATTTCAGATTCCTGTAGTGTTTCACAGGACAGCACTGTCTGCTCCATATGAACTGTCTCACCTACTTTTCCAGCATGTTTGTTTCTATATACTTCTTTGCACTTTTGTGATCACAACTACTTTGCACATGCTGCTGAGTGTGCACCAAAAGACCCTTACAAATGTTCAAATCAACATGGAAAATGGCAAGGACACCTTTGGTAATGAAAAGAAAAACATTTTGGGGTTGCATTACTAGTTGTATGACATTAACTAGAACCAGATTGCAGCTGGCTTGCATATAAATACACATGGAAGTAGATACTTGAGCATCTTTCCTCACCTATTCTTCCAGCCAGTAGCTATGTGTAATCACAGATGCTTTGCTCAGTGGATTGGCTGTCTGCAAGACGAGTGACTGAATCACCTTTTATATCTTACCAGGGTTGGATGACAAACCAGACCTACAAGAAAAACGATAATGCTCTCCAGACTTCAAAGTCATAAGCAACATGGATGTGATAATATGAGCCATATCTTGCACCCATTAGAAGACCCACAGGAATAAGATTCATTCTAGGCATTGGCATCAATGTCATCCTAAATCTTATATTAGCCAACGATCCTCAATCTCTAATGCTCTTAGGATCTCCCTTCTAAAAGGCTTTAGGAGATCTCTGGGTACCATACAAAGCTCTTGACCTACATCTTTCACATGAACCTATAGACAGTGAACCCTCCTACCTGTATGACAAGGTCCTAAGGGTCATATGCATAACTTGCTTCTTTGCAGGCGGGGAAGACATAGTGAAGAAACAAAGTGGGACCATTGCTTAGAAACCTTCCTGAGAGCTGAACTGGACCACTGCCACTACCTCACAGCTGATGCTCCCAAAAGAAACCGTCTAGCCCTAGGGATCCAGAAGTGTCATTTTCTTCAGAACTACCTCACCAATGTGGCACTACTTTAAATATCATTTCAGGCATATAGTTCAGTAGGTAATTTCAGGGCATGAACTTAGACAGCAGGTTTTAAAATCCAAATGCATGTCTATAAACCCAACATATTAATAAGTTAACAGTTTTCAATAAGACATCAACATTTGCATGCATCTTCCTACTTGTTATGTGCAGTACTACATTTTTTAATGTTTCTTGGATGCTAGCCAGAGAGTCTGGGTCCCTAGTTAGTTCATCTATTACTTTCTTGCCACAATAGATCTGGGTCTTGGCCAAGTACTGGACTCATACTGCATACAAAAACACAGAATTCTCTCCCTTATCTATTGAGTCTTCACTTCCCAGGGAAGGGGGAAAAAAATCATAAAGTAAGATAAATAAGTAAATACATAAAAATCCAGCACTAACTGTAGTAGAAGTATTTTTAGCATCTTTTAACACTATGTGTAATCAAAAGATTTCCTTATGTATTTATACTGCCTTAGTCTCTCAAGAGTCTAATTCATGACTATTCCCCTGAACAGGAGAGGAAGATCTCTTCTTCAAACCCTTCCTGGAGCTCCTCAGGCTTTCCACAAGAGTGAGCAAAGTTACATGACCTGAAATAAAACAGGGGAGGAAGAGGCTTCAGTACCATCCTTCCTTTTTCAGTGTTTCTCAACGTATGGACTATGGAAGGGTTTAAAGAGGCCATGAAGGGTTAGAGGTTGCTTCTGTTTTACATTTGACCTTGAAAATTTTTATCTGTCACTCAGGGCCTCTGGTGACTTCAGAGGAAGACATGAACACAGAGGAGATGCCTTTTTGAAAGAGTTTTGAAAATATTGGCCAGTGCAGCTTTGATGGCAGGGCAGTGAACGTTGCCTTTTATTGTGGGTTTAAGGTAGAAAACTAAAATTAACTTAAGATTAACTAAAAAAATTAACAAAGAGCAAGAAAAAAGGAATGAACGACATAATGATTCTGGCTGTGGTTTTACAGCCACTTTAATCTCTCAGAAGTCTGAGCTGCCCTTGAAAGGGCTGGTCCTGCCTGCCTGCCCAGCCCTGATGGGACCTTTTTTGCCCACTCGAAGATGTGCATTTGATCAGAGAATTAGTAGGCTAAAACATCATCCGACCCTAAAAACGCTCCCTGATGCTGCTGAGCACACGGAAACACAACACTCCTTAGAGCAGGGCAGGCAAGCATGAGGAGGTAGGGATGGGACGGGAAGGGTGCACCGGGCTCTTGGGTAACAGCCCTGTTCATGCTGACCACGCAACCACCACGAAACCTGAGCCAAAGACATGCGGGGCAAAGCCAAGAGCAGCGGGGCAGACGTCTCATCTTCACCCGGGCTACAGCTAAAATCATAACCCAGTTCGCATGAAATATTTTGCTGTCAGTGTAACACTAATCACAGTAGTCCACTGGGTTGACTTGCAAAATTTTGCTAATAATATGAAGGTAGCTGACAAGTTAATAGAACACATGATTCCTGTACTTTCTGCTTGAGCTGTGTGAGTATTTTTTCTGCTTAATTTGCCCAAACAAAGCATCAATGCCTTAATTTCAGTTATTTCAGAAATTAGATCCTCTTGAAGAATGAAAGGATGCTGTGTTTGAGAGGGGTAGCTTTTTTATGAAGACACGTAATTAATGGAAGCCATTAAAGATACTTGTAAAAATGATTCAGATTTTTATATATGATGACTAACTAACCTATTATTGCTCTTCTTGGTCAGAGATTAATGGGAATTTCTTAAAGGATAAAGAATTATTTAACAAGCTGCAGGATATGTATGGGCTTGGAATACACTCTGTGATAGTGTGAATAATAAGAAATGTGGCTGTTTATTTCCTTGACTAATGAACCTAAGCTAAATTCAGAGATAGCAAGATGTCAAAAAAAGCCAAACCCAAAACCAAAAAAACCAACAAAAACCTAACAAGGCAAGTGGATGTTTTTTACATGAATCTAAACATACACTTTAGTGAAAAAAACCTACTGTTAAGAAATTCAGGTTCTCATGTGCTCTAACTCAAGGTGGTATAGGAACACACCAGCATGATCTCTGATATGACTGAGAAGCACCAAAGACTTTAAAGAAAGAGTTTTAAATCAGGTGATGCTGAATATTCAACAGCTCCTTGGGAGGGGAGAGAAAGAGAGAGAGACTGCAAGGCAGAGAGAACAAACCACTTTGCTGCTTCCAAGAGCTTCCCACGAAGAAATCTTCTTTACAAAGCAATGACAACAATGTGTTTTCTATGTGCATAGAAAGATTTCTATGCAAGAAAAAATGACTTCTAAGACCATGAGTAACAGAGTCACTTGATGATCCCCTTGATGATGGCACACACGGACAGCTTTCATTTTTCTAACTCTTCCAGATTATAAGTGACCTCAGAGTGTCTTGAAGCATCTTGTCCCCACTGGGTTGAAAAGCATGTGCAAAGAGGGAGTAGAGCAACTCTAGGCTGACTTTGGCACTAAGGGAAGAGAGCAGACAACATTTCAGGAGAGAAGGAAACAGAAGGCAAACCAGTTTCTCAGGCAGCTGAAAACAGTGTTTGGTTCTCTTCATGACTGATTTGCCAAGTATTTTCTGCAGTAACTGTTCTGAGCAACAAACCGCAATGATTCATATGCCCAGGTGAAACAGTAATAGTTCCCTCTCTCTGGCTGAAACAAATAAACTTACTCCAGCTCTTTTCCAAAACAGTTCCCAACCAAGCTAAGTAGTAGCCGTGAGCCTTCTGCAGCTTGACACCAAATTATTTTAATATCCACTATATCTTCCCCCTCTCAAGGCTCATTGGTTTTTTTCCTTTAATTTTTTGAAGGCACACAAAGAATTGAATAACCTTTTCGCCACGTACCTGGCTGCAGCCACATAACTGAAGGGGGTCCTTTCGACATTTTAAAGGACCTGAAGTGCATGACAACATGGCACTGCAGTCAAGAATCTCGCCGGGGAACAGAATAAGGAGATTTATTTTATTTTTAATATTTGAAAGATTTCAAAAAGCATTCAACTGGATTTCTTACTAAGAGGATGAGTGAAGAGAATCCTTTGTAACTAAGCTGGGAGGCCCCAGTCTTTTATCCATTGTTACACAGTTTTTCCCCAGGGCAGAGTTAGGAAGGCCTGCAAGCCCCAGAAGCTTAACAAGAGGAGTACACTGGGTGGGCTTTTCTGCCATTGCCTAAGCTCCTCCCGAGGTAGGAGCCGTCAGAGCGGAGCAGGTCCTGTGCTCCATTTCAGCCACCAATAGAGATTATTTGGGAAGATCCTAGCAGCACCGGTGCTCTCATGGAGGGGAACCTGACCCGCCTGCCTGCAAATGCGCACGTGCGTACACGCACACCCTTGGTACCCAGCCACCCGTACGTCTGCTTCCTTAATAAACCAGAAACAAAACCATTCCACAGAAGATTAGTAGCGAATTGGCACTTGGATTAATCACTGTGCATTGGATTTTGCCAAGCCGCCTTTTCCTGTCGGCTTTTTCAAAATATTATACATGACTGGTTAGCCAAAGATACATTATCTTTTTCAGGATAGATTGTGTAAAAGGAGGAAACTAGTGTAACTGTACTGCTAACACCTTTTCTTTGCCTTTTGAACTTTTTACATTTTTATGTGAAATCTCTACAACCTTGATGCAAATGGATCGGTCGGTTTTGATCAAATGGACTTCAGTACATACTCCCTGAGCTTGGTTCACAGCAGCAATGGAATCAACCACCTTTCCCACTGAGGTTTGCATCTGGCTGAAAGTGAGAACTTGCTTGAGTGATTCCCAAGTGCCAATAATGTAAGAAGGAGCTCGGGACCTGAGGCAGGATACCCAGGACATGTTCTTACCCCCCACCCCCAAAAAATCTTAATCTAGGACTTGGCCAACCTAGGTCACTACATAACCATAAATATACAAGATCTCTATTGGTAAAATTTTGCTTGGCAGCATTTCATAGCACTTTTGGTCTCTGTGAGATTTTCACTGTTAATCCAGCCACAGAGGTGTATGAACTAGGAGCAGCAAAAGGCAGTTGACTACCCATGTCCATTTGTGCCTCAATCAATGTGTCAGAGTTTATCATTCAAAGTTGTTCTCAAATAAAAGGTGAAATAAAACAGCTTTTAAGTAACTAAGCAACTCTTTCCTGACTTGCTACAAAACTTGTGGGACCCTAATACAGCAGAAATTTTAAAGCTAAAAGTCTTAAATTAAATGTATGAGTCCATCGCCCAGAAGCAGGAGAATATGGAGTTTGTAAATAACAACTGCAATATAAGTAATGCCTATTTGCTTACTTGATCCCACTGAAATTAATGGTCTGTGGTTTAGGTATGTGTCAGTGCCATAAAGCAGGATACGCTTGGGGACCAGGAAGTGTCTGCTTCATGTGTTAATGATGGAGTTATGGAGTGGCAGCAGCCATTTCATAGACAAAGTTGCAGAAGGATTTTTACTATATGCTCAACTCTCCTTTTTTATACTCCAAGAAAAAGCTGAAGAAATTCCTAGGTCAGATCTGGGGCCAAGGTTGAAATTTTTCTATAAAATTTGAAAGGGATCCAGCTAGAGATTTTCGAATGATGCCACCCCTGAGAAAACACCGCTCGCGAGCACAGATTGTGCCCCTCCTAGCACTTAGGTGTATGCTCACACAGGGGTGACTCTGGGTATGAACAAAAACTGTGTTCAACAAAATTATTGCCCCCCCCAAGCCTCTTCTCCACTAAAGCCCCAGCTCTCCTCTAGCCCCACCATTCACAGAGAGATCCTTGAATAACCCAAGAAAAAAAATACCCTACTAAGGAGTTATATTTTAATGTTTATGCTATGGCTTTTTGTATAATAGGAATAATCGCTATTGCTTTGTAGTACACTTACAACAAATAGCTTTTGAGATTGCTCAAACACTTTAGCTCCACTTCAGCTCTTAATCAAACTCAGCAGCTGTTTATTGCAATTACACTATAAAGCAATAGACATTATCCCTTAACTAACTGTCTTATTAATATAGTTAGTTACACAGCTATTTCATAGTTACTCTTAAATAACTGCTTTTAATTATTTTATTAACATAAATAACCATCTCAATAAATTTAAATTAAATGCATATGTGAGAATGTAATTTAAAGCATTGCACAAAATTGCATCTGTTTACTAAAGTTTAAATTGATGTCATTGTGTAATTCAATTAAAATCAACTTTAATTTATTTCAATTTTTGATCACCATGGAACACTAAGACACTAGAACTTCCTAAATTTTGAAATGGGCACTGTCTGGTCTGTCTTCTGTTGTTATATTTTCTTTGCAATATTAGTTTGCTGTCAGGAGAATGAGATTTCTTTTTACCCACAAAATTTACAATTTAATATCCCCATTTAGTTTTCTTCTCATTCCCAGTCAAAGCAACAGATGAAACTGGATTGCATTTTGCCTTCTAGTTCACTTGCACAACTCTGATTTCCATGGAGAAAAGGATTTTCTTTTCCTGTGCAATACTGGATCCTCCATGCCTTATGCCCTCTGTTCTGGTAGGATCAAGCTCTTTGCCTTCAGCTAAGGGGAAGGCAGACATTGCCTGACCTGGCCAGAAATCCCCTTATTCTTCCTCATGGGGGCCAGGTTATTGTTCAGGGGCCTCATTCTACCCAAAAATCCTCCACTGCAGAGCGGGCAACACTCATACAGCAGCTTTGATCCCACAGTGCCATTAATGAACATTTATCTGAAAAGGGACCACAGCACAGATTAGTGTATGCCACCTCTCATTTTGCAGAATGGTCTGCCCATCATACTGGCTTATTCAAATGCACTTTTCCCCAGAGGCCTTGCTGTTGGGGATGAAAAAAAAATCTCCTATCCTTATTCTGTTTCAGATTCCTCCCCTGAAGGATAAAGAGGAAAACGCTTGCTGAAAAGCAAGGAGAAAAGGAGAGGGACTCCCTTCACCACTTGTTTGCCATAGACAGGAGAACAGAAGATGTTAGAAAGCGCCAGGAGAAACTTAAAGTGGCAAATGTAAGTCAGGAATGGGGTGAAAATAAGGCTGGAAAATATAAAGGTGCAAAAGGAGGTGAAGAGGCCTCACATACTTTCCTGCCAGCCATTTTTTTCTGCCACTTAAAACTTTTTGATTTAGTTCTATAGCTGGTGCAGGGACCTGTAAATGTGAACTGCTACCTCTCTGAAATCAAATCACACCAAACCCCCTCAAAAGTAACTGGGATGTATTGAAAAAAAATGTTGATGTCAAGAACATGTAAAGCAAAATTTCTCTGAGGGTCTTGATTTGGATCTCAGCAGCTTTTAAGCTCCAAAGCTATGGAAATCCAGGCATATTTGGCTCTTGGATATCAGTCAATGTCAAAGATGTTACAGGAGAGCAAAGAAGGGAAGAATTTGGTTCATGAAATCCAATCTACTGATGGTGAATTCTGCTAACTAGCAAAGTCCATCCTATCCTCTTGCTGCTAATTAGAGGACACAACCTCCCTACGAGGAATCATTAAAGAATGGCGTTTCAATGCATGTACACACTCTGTATTAGTATGAAGGGTGCCTCAGTGACACCATGCCTATGGAGAAGTGGTATGTAGCTGGAGACAATAAAGATGAAAACGATTATTTATTTATTTTAATACTTCTATCCAAATGTAACAGGTAACATGAAGGGATAATTACAGGCTCCGTCAGAAAGGGGTTGCTGATGCTGTGATCTGGCAGACGTACTAAGCTCCTCAGGAGACAAGCTCTTAAAAGTTTACAGACAATGCTGGGCAAAGACATAGGCGATTCAGTACAAAGGGATTTTACAGAAAAATGTAGAAACTAAGAGTGAGGGAAGACATGTTTAAACTTCAGGTAACTGAGAGTTATCAGCATTTGGATAATTGAAGTTCCAATGTATATTTGCCTACACTGTCGCTCACCTTTGAGCCCTACCTAGGCATCTTGACATTTATGTAGTCTGAAATCCTGAAAGCTCTGAGTTTAGACAACTAAATTGTTGCTTGTCAATTTAGTCTTGACTGAAAGACAGGTGTTTTGTTTCAGAGTAACCATCCTTTCAGACTCCTCTATTCCCAAGCTCAGATTACTGAGCTAAGGAACTACCAAAAATGAAATATCTCACAAGCAAAGACATTTACGTATCTTGAACAAAGGAATTCTTTGGGCAAAATAGGGATTTTTAATTATTGATTTTTTTTTTTGTCATATGGGATTCTCAGCTCTAGCTCTCTGGTGGGAGCTGGAAGAGCTTGGAGGCTTTGAAGGTTCCTACATTTTTGGTAATGTGGTATAGATCCTTTGCTACTGCTATGCAGTTTTACAAGCTTGCTCTGCTGATGCAAACTGCTCTCTGAACAAAACCCTGAACAAAAATCCAGCTAAGAATCTGAACCAGAATTCTCCAGAAATGTAATTCTGGAAGCAGGCACACACACAGCAATCAAATGCCAACAGTGCAAGCAAGGAGTATCTGTTAGCTACCTGATGCCTACATCCTAACTTTACATCTAATTCAAAGTGGGTCATTATTATTGGGCATTCATTATTATCCGTAGTAAGTGACTGGGATCCTTTCCAATAACGAACAAGTTCTCTCTTGGCACAACTTTGCACAGGCGACTTACACAGTCCAAGAGCTGCACATGCTGATGATGCCATTGGGATCCCACATCTGACTGTGGCTACAGTTTCGTACTGTTAATGCAATGGAAAGTGAATCAGGGAGCCCAGAAAACAGCTCAGGCAGAACACAGCACCGTCCGTCTGACCCCAAATTTAGCCTGCCTTTGAGATGCTACTGCCTGTGAGCAGCAGCAGAGTCCATTACCATGAAGTGCCTCATTGCAGAAAGCAGCAGCGAGACCTACAGTGCACTGACCCAACCCTGCCCACGTTCATGCCCTCTGATAATTCAGGTTTTCCTATTTCCATGTCTCTGTATCTGGGTGCTGGTGCCCATACACTTCTGGCTTCTTGGCTCTGTGGCAGGGTTTAGACCTTAATTCCTTTGTTTATGCCATTCAGTGTGTTGAAGGCAACAGAATACAAGTTTCATCACACTGACCTGCCAATAACCTCAGCTCTAACCTGGAGGGATTGCGTGTTCTGGCACAGGTTAAGGGTCTCATTTAATTTAGAACCTTATGCTGGATTTGAACTGTAGCCCCAGAAGTAAAAAGCCAGTGTTTTTATCTGGGAAGCCACATGGCTCTGGTTTCCTGATTGGTACTTGTGACATCCCAGTATTGGCAAACCACGGAGATATTAACTGTGTGCTCTATTTTCTGCCCTTAATTATGGCCAGCTAGTCTGATTTTTCTTTCTTTTTTTTTTTTTTTAAAGGATTTGAGTGACAAAGTGACTATGCATATCATTCCACATTTGAACTGTAAGACTTCAGTATTTCTACCTCTAGTGTGTAATTGGATCAGCTGCCAGTTACAGAAAGGAGCTGGGTGAGTATTAAGTGTGTGGAAAATGAAGAAGAGTCCAAGTGTGAAGGGGAGGAATAATTTGACAAAGCCTGCAGTGAGCTGTACGTGGTTTTCTCGTTCCAAAATGGAGTAGGTTTTGAAGCGCATGAGAAAAAACTGGCTTTGATTTATTAGCTTTGGTTCACAGAATGCTAGCCACAATCTTGGAGTGACTCAAGACATACGGAAAGCCACAGTCCCTGCCCCAAGGAGCTTACAATACCGACGTTATCATAACGAGGATGGCTGAGTGCCAAACTGAAAAACAGCCTGCTTTTATCTGACTCACTAAAGCTGTGCCTTGAACAACCTTGTCAGGCAGCGCACAAATCTACTGCCATGGGCTTGACATCACAGCAGGACTGGGGCTTAGTGTGTTCATGATATGGTGGTCCTCAAACCATTGCACCCAATGCTCTTTTGTAGGTCCCCACTGTAGCACGTGCTTACTTTAATTTTGAGTTTCTCAAAGAAAGGAATGAAGCTAATGTAAGCATGAAACATTTTAAAATCTACTACAAAAATCCAAAGTAAATCTCAGCCCTTTAAAAAGGTGAGAAATAGATGAGGCCTGTGTCCAGTCAAAAAGTGAGAATGTTTCTCTCAGGACAAGCAAATTGCCTTGCCACTGAGTTCCTCCATTAACCACAGTTATGGCAGGATCATACAGACAGAAAGACAGTTCTTTATCCAGTAAATGTTCAACCATTTATACCTTTATAAAATGCAAGTAAATCCCCTCAGATATGAATAGGCAGTTTGCAGGTTTCTGGTCAAATGCTACTGGTGGGACAAAAGAGCTAGATACTGAGTGGGTAGCCAGAACATACTTCTTTTTACATTTCAAAGTAGCTCTAAGATGCAACTCGGGACAACAGTCTGTCCATGAGGGGACAAACATAGGGGGTAAGGAGAGAGGACTGCAGCCTAAAATCAAAGAAAAGGTCACAACATCCAGAGCAGCTCATGAAAGAAGCAGAAGAAATGGCAATTACCTGGAAATTCACAGACGGTTGTCCCTCAGCTGTAGAAATCCACCATAAAATCCGCCATGCTGATCTGTAAGGAATAAGCAAGAAACATTCATTAGTGGCGCAAACAAACATAGAGGATTAAAAATATGCCAAGTGGATTGACTGCCCAATGGCAGCCAGGATACACCTAGTATAGCCAAGAAGGTGGAGAGAGCAAAGAACAACTGAGCTTTGCTGTCTCCCAGCTCTACGTTGCTCTAAGCTACACTTGGTGGTTTACTGCCCACAGGACCAAACTGATATTCTGGGATTTGGAAATTCTTCTGCTATGCCTTCAATAGCAGCCACTAATTGAGAAGAGCAATGTCCAAAAGGGCTCCTGGGTTATGGCCATAGAGTCATATCCTTTCTCACTGGTATAAAAGCTCTGCAGACCAGTCTATCAGGCAAAAAGACAACAAAAAACAACTCAAAATAATTTCTCTCTGACTCTCCAAGGGGGGTGGGGCATTAAGACAGAATGCCCTACCCCAAAGGAAGTCAAGATTGGATCAGAACATCTCAGAGAGACAGAAGGAGAGAGATGGCAAAAGGCGGTAGTGTAAAGGTTTTATCAGCATGAGTTTGGGATGACCACATTACTCATAGGTCACTGTGCTTTCCAGCTGACTAGTGACAGATAAAATAAGGAAGACAACGGCCTCTGGATTTCCAGGTAGCAGCTGCAGCCAAGTCTGCCTTTTCAATTGCCCTTTTAGTTTGGAATATGCATGGCACCGCTCAGAAAGGGGCTGACTTTGTATGCAAAAGGGAACCCACAGTGAGATCCCACTGCCACCAAGCAAGCTCTAGAAAAACATCAAGACAATATTTGTGTTGTTAGAGGGAGGAAAACTTCAAATGCAAGCCACTTGGTTTTGCCTGCGTTTTGCATACTTCCAGTATTTCCTGATATTGAACTAGAACAAGTACTTCAGAGATCCTTTGTGGATCTCAGCCCATCTCCAGCAGGAAGACACCAGGAATGGGTTATCCTGATGAGAATCTACAACCGATATGGCAGAAAACAGGCATAGTTCTTCATGTCTCATAGCAGCAGCCACAATACTGAGATTCTGTTATATAATAAAGACGTTACAAATATCATTTATTTATAATGAAGTGATGCCATTCTGCCAGGCACCGTACAAAGGCTTTACCGCGGACTGCTCGCATTTTTCAGAAGGTACCATCTAATCAGATATACACACAGAGATCCCGACAGCTGAGCAGAAAATAATATTGCCATTCCTGACATTTCACAAATTAGCAAGAGCTTATAATGAAGCTTTTGTAAGATGTCTCTTTCAAGGATTTGTTGGCTACCTCTCTTGCCGGGAATGGATGCACACGAGGTAACTGCCCTCCTGCTCTGTGCTTAATTCTCTCACCTCGTACTACGTTGCTTGTTTCCTGCACTCGGAGATGTCCTACTTGTGTCTGAACTCTCTGAATACTCTCTTCAGCTACACACAAGGAGCCAGAGGCCTTGGTAACCTTCTACCCCAGTAGTTCTTTTCCTGCAGTCAGGAAATTATCTCTCGGTTTTTGTTTTCTTTTTTTTTTTTAATTGCAAAGAACTAGGGGAATTCCCTCTTCCAGTGCCTGGCTTTATGCTGGGCCCTGATGGCAGTGATTGGTGACAGCAGCAAAAAAACCCAAGCCACACCACTCACAAACAGAAGTGTCTCATTTTGCATAGGGTTATATGTCAATATTTTGAGAATTTCAGCAATTCCACATTCATATTGGTATTGAGGTATCTATATGCTTCAAATAACTTCAGTAAGCGTCACGATATGCCTGTGTGAATGCTTGTACATTTTTACATGAAGAACTCAAATCAGATGAAACTCTGAGACTTGATTTTCAGCTGATATAAATCCACAAAGATAATGTAATTACTGGTACGCCAGTTTACACCTGCAAAATACCTTACCCTGAAAACATCTTGGCCCCTCTGTCTCCTTCATTGAAGCAGAGGGAATAGGTACCAATAGCGGAAGGTTTCACGTTTCTGCTTCCAACTCGCTTCAGCGATGTGAGTTTGCATAAGGAGCTGGAGGCTGTAGCTGCCTTCTGCCCCAGCAGGTTTTCTTTTTCCTTCATTCAGGAAATTGTCTTTCTCTTTTTTTAAGGTAATCAACACAGGAATTCCCCCTTCTGTTGTCCAGCTTTGAGAGAGGAGCCTGATTTGTGCTTTTAGCTAAAAACCCCTGAAAAGTCATCAGAGGGCTCCCTGACTTTAGTGGGGCAGACCTAGCTGAAAAGGGACTTTCTTGCTCTTTGCCAACGTCCTTCCTTGCCCAGTACAGGCCACCGTGCCACACTGCTCTGCCTCGCAGCACAGCTCTGTCACTCCGTGTGCAGTGCTCATGTCACGCTGTTTACAGAGTGTGACAGACCAGAGGAGGGCAGAGGCACGGTAGGAAGGAAATGGGGCCAGGCCCAGCAGCACTGGGTAAGCATCACCAGAGGTATCGGTCTCTGTGGGCAGAGAGAAGCAGAGCTGAGGGCTGCGGACGAGGATTAGGGAGAAGAAGTAAGTAGCACCTCTAATATATTTTGCCAGGATATAAAAAGAGGAAAAGAAGTATGAGACAGACAAACAAGAGGTAAAACTGTTTTAGGAAAGAAAGGGAAAAACACACAGAAAATATTGTAATAAAGGAACCCCATCAGTAGCAACAACTCAAGGAGAAAAGAGGACTGACGGATAGCTGTGCTAGCGTGAGTGATGCAGGCTAAACCAAACCTTTACAAGGCATTAAAAAAGAAAATCAAAATGCATTTTAAAAGCCTAGTAAGAAAAAAAAAAGCCAGAGGACAAATAAAACAGAGAGAGAGGATTTCTGTGAGCACGAAAGCAGAGGTCAGTACCCCGTGGTCATTTCCTAAGAAAGGAAGAAGTAGAAGTGAAGGAAAATACCTAAATATAAAAGACTACTTATAAACAAATGAGACATTGACTGCTACTCTATGATTTTTTTGAAAGTTTGCTATTAGCATATCTCCAATGATAAATGCCTTAATATGATGCCAGCTTTCTGTAGGCAGAAATGCACAAAAGCAGCAAATCAGTTCTGCCAAGCAGACGGCAAAGTAACAAGAAATCATTTCCCCCCATGCCACGTGGCACTGCTTTGGTCCATGCACATCCTCTCTCCAGCATATACCCTTGGAAGAGGTGCACAGCAGGACAGTAGAGCAGGAGGATGTTCAGCAATACAGAAGATGAGAATACAAATGTGTAACTAGGTTGGGAGTCTAGAGCTTAATTCAAACAATAACTACATAGGTCAATCTCTAACCAAGGCTCCTCAGTCCATATCCTGCCCCAGTTACTCTTTTTTGTCACTTGGAAACCAGTTTGTCTAGGCAGAAAAAAGACTTCTGGATCATTCTTGCCAAGACCACCAAAATGGAAAATTGCCAGGAGTCTCCTCTGAATGGCAATGACATCCATAAAAAGACTGGATGGGTAAGAGGATGTTCAGGGGCTGTTTGGTCTACAGCTGAGCCTGAGCTGGTGCCTTGTCACGATGACAACCTCACACCATTCATTAAGCCCACTAAGCTCAAGCTAATGCCTCAGATCACCTCCAGGGTGCCTTGCAGCCCAGCTCCAAGCTCACCTTTCCGTGGGGGGAGCAGCACCTGAGCCACCCCACCAACTTGAAGCCTGAATGAGGAGCCACAGCAGGGACGTGCAGGCCCAACGCTGGGCAGGGATGGCTCCATGGAAGAAGGGTGGATGGGAAAAACTGAGCAAAGACTAAAGCCAGGCTTCATTTTGCAGACATCACTCAGGCCTTTCCTCTAGCTCCAGAGGGGTGGAGCAGATGCCCTGCTCCATGGGAGGGAAGTAATTCCAGACCTGAGGCTTAAGCCAAGACAATTTTGGTACGTAACTCCATATTTTGAAGGACAGAAGGAACCATTTTCCATGCTGGCCTAGTTTTAAAAGTAAAGATGTATGGGTGGCTCTCAGAATTTATGCAGAAGTTTGACAGGGTTAAAAGTTGTGCCCACTGACATGGTTTCAAGCAGAGAAATACCTGGAACCAATCCTTAGGCGTTATACTGCATATGGGCGAATGCTGGTCTCACTTCCATCCCATCAGTGGGCTTATATCATTAATAATTTCAAAGGCAATATTCTGCCTATTGACCAGGGCCCCAGTCTGGAAGGGACAGATTCAGACTGACACTGAAAGTTGATTTTGCAATGTATATATGTACATTCACTTGCAACAAAAGAGCCACATTAGTCCTTCATTTCTCAGTAAAATCCACTTAGCTTCTGTGGTATCACACCAACACAAGTGAGGCGACAGTCTGGCCCCAAATCCTCAATTCCACAAACTCCCATATTGTGCTGCTACAAAGAAGAGGCTGCTTCAGAGGCTGAGCAGATAGTACCCAGATCCTGCAGTCTTTGCTCAGACTTCAACTCACTGACTGTAATGGAATTACCTTAGTATTACCTTAATTCATGCTAACATCTTCACTAAGAGTGCTTCTGTACACATCTTATTTGGCAAAGTAAATGCTTTTTTTTTTTTTTTGCTGGGGGTGGGAATAGAAATTCTTTTAAATAGAAAAAAAATCCACATCCTCTTTTTCTGAAACAGACAGCTTAGAGACACAGAACAGCCTTTTTTTGTCCCCCCTGCCCTTCTTCTCTACACCACCCCAGTTCTACACTTGCTTTAAGATTAACTGTCGATCTGAAGATTGACTGTGCTCTCCTTAAGGCCAGACATTCTTTGGATTTGGTTATTATATCAAGGTGCATTTGTGCTTCTAAATGGGCAGCTGTACTGTAAATGGAACACAAAGGAGCAAAATTCAGCCTGTTCCAGCGCGGGTCCAAAGCCCAGAGTGTCTGCGATGCTGTAGTCTTTTGTTTCAAATGCAGATAGATAAACTACAGCCTTTTTTCCATGACGGTTATAATGCAGAATATGAAAAACTCTTGGGATGGTTTAAGCTGCAGGGTATTCTCCCAGAGTTCTGTCCAAGAATAATCTAGTAAAAATGTGGACAGAGAACCATCGACCTCTGCTTTCCCCCGAACATATGCAGCTCTGATCAGTCTGGTATTTCAAGAAAAACAAGGTCCTGAACCCTAATCCTCAGACACATAACAAAGCGCACTTCACAGCTGTGATGCACAGCTACTATCAGCTCCGAGGCCTGAGTGGGTCCCAAGACAATGCCTCCTTTATCACCCAGAGGACAAATATCTAGACAGCAATATTTTCTGCTTGAATGCTTCAAGCATCTCTCGCAACTCCTGACTGAAAGAGAAAACTGAGCTGAGAGTGTTTGCTGAGTGATTATTTTAATTTACTACTTGATGTAAATCTAAATGAACTGACATCCAGCTTGAGATGGACAGAAAACAATCATTGTGAAAAAAGAAAGAAGGCTAATATTACAATATCATTTGAGTAGCCCAGGTTTAGGCAACTTTAGCAGTGGCAATGTAATAGATAGTGAAGCAGGGTTTGCATTTCCTTTTCTTCACTCAAATACCATAATAAGTTCTGTAATTTTAGGGCTGTTTATTTATCAGGCGATGATAACAAAGACGCTCAGAACACGGTGTCTGAATGCAATACTACAAAGCATCGCAGTGTAAGCCCTCGCATGCAGAGGGATTGCTGATTCTCACACACCTGATTGTCCATGTGTACGTGTGCGTACGTGTGTTCAGAAGCAACAACATTCCCCTTTTTGTTAATTGCTAAAATGGCGCGCGTTTTGCATCTGGCTTGAGGCGGAGGGAGGGAAAGGGGTAGAAAAGGAAGAAAACTTCCTGGTAAAGTTCTCCAGTGCTTTAAAAACCTGTCAAGTCACTCTGCCGAGCTTTCTCGTACGAACAATAGATTTGGGACCTGGCCTGCCTGCACTGGGGAGTCTGTCACTGCTGCTCTCTGATCCGGGTTTCCAACGTTTGATGGCTGCGCAGTGTCACAGAACAGCTGGAGGAGAGGCGCCCCGGCTGAGTGCATGAGATGGAGGGGAAAAAAAAAAACAAACAAAAAGCAAAAGACGAGATTTCTTTGTGAGGCAGACACAGGCGTCTGGGCTCTGCCAGAGCAAGACGTGGCACCTTGCGGCACGGCCTGTGGCGCCCTGCACTGAGACGAACAGATATTACTGCCCCACAGGCCCTCCTCGTTCCCAAATGAGGACCAGGGAGAAGGTGCACCACATGCAGTGCAACCCCAGATGGCGGTCCAGCAAGAGCTCCCTCCCGGTGGGACTCAGCAGTGGGTTCACCACCCCCTGCCGCTCCCAAAGGCATTTTTCCAGTGGGAGACTACCTCCTCGGGCCCCTCCGGGCATGGCATGCCACAGCGGCACCAACAGCCTGGAAGAGTGGGTAGGAGGCACCACTAGCCCGTTGCTCAGTGCCTCTCTCTCAGCACATCAAAGAGCAATATCGCACCCCCAAGGCTGACTGAATGCACCTGGGGCAACTTTTCATTCCACCCTGAGATGTTTGTGTCGGTTTGGCGGGAATTTGTGGTTGGAAAGACTAATCCACATGCATAATTTCTTGCACGTTGCCTTAAAAGTATGTACCTAATTTGAAACAAAACTCACAGCGTAATGTTCCATTTTGCATATACCAAAGATGGATGGAAAAGCTCATAATTGAATAAGAATAAAAGGAGTTGAATAAAGATGAAACTCAATGGGTTTCTAAGACTGCCATTCAACAGCCTCGAGGTTTTGGAAGAATACCGTGCCTTCCTATTAAATTATTTGAACCACTACCTTAAAGAAATCTCTGCAGTTCCTTCTTAAATTCTACAGGAGGCTCAAAAGCACGTCGGAAATATTTTCACTCTGTACCATAAGATGTTTTTCATCAGAGTAACATGCCTCTTAACCCATAGCCATATATTCAATTAAATTGCATGGGCATATGTGTGTTTATTTACATAATGTGTAAATGTATAGCTGGGTATATATAAACAAAAGGCTTTCATAACACAGAGGAACACACATGGCGGTATAATTTGTGTATACGCACACTGTGTAACTGCAGCCGTTCATGTCAACACCATTCATCACCTGTATTCACCAAAATGGTGTCAGTACTGTTCTGCACGCTGCCTACAAGTTCACCACAATGATAATCTCCCTCCTCAATTAATTAAGGACAATTTAAATATTTTAAGTGAATTACATTAACATGACAAAACAGTAAAATTTAAATTGTGGAGCTGTGAACAGAAAACCTGTGACAAAGTCCCTCTTTCAACACAGTCACATAGAAAGATTTTACAAATTGACAGTATACATTATGCACAGCCTAACTGTGGACATTTTCTGTCAAGCACTTAAACAGAGAGACACAACAACGGCTCCAGTGTGAAAAAAGAATTATCTGTAGGGGACCAGTCCTCACTAAGGGCAATCTTGACAAGTCCAAGCATGCACCTGGATCAGCATTTAAAATAACTCCGCCATACCAAAGTTGTTCATCGTGAAGCTCTGTCTTAAATTATTGTGGGTTTGCAATGGACCTTCATTAACTGCCCTTATGTATAAATACTATCAAACCTGCTAAAAAGAGTATTTTTTAAATGCCCCTGTTAAATATTGCTTCAGTAAGAGCGTTACAAATACACGGCATGAAATGCTACAGATGGAAATTATTTTTTGTTAGTTCTGTGGGGCTACTTACAACAAATCTGAAATTTTACATTCAGGATGCAGACAGCAGCAAGATAACATTTTCCCTTCTAGGGACGAAATTCTGTAAGGAAGTTTTTCAGAAATCTAGCTTGTATTTATAGCCTTACCATACAGCTACTATGGATCCAGCACTCTTTTCACTGATGAAGTGTCTGATTAACACATACCGTTATTGGGATTTGCAAATTAAAGGCTAGATCTTGCAACACTTAGGTGAGTCAGCCTTAATCACATGAGTAGTCCCCAGCAGGAGTAAATGTTGTGGGATTGGGCCCTTCCAAAATGAGCAAAGCTTCATTAGCCCCTTCGTGTGATTTTATAAATATGCACGCTCTAATGGAGTGTGGTGATGTAGGTACATACAAACTCGTGTTCCTCATATGAGTACTGCCAGAGATCTCAAAGGGATTTGGGACTTCCATGAATAAAATTAGGTTATGGTAAGACTGGTTGATGCCATACAAAAAATAATAGAGAGGAGAGACTGACCTCTCTATTTTCCTCAGGTTACTCCCCGACAATACAATAAAGCACACTACAAATACTAATGCAGAAGGGTAGGTCTAGCTTCTGCCGCTTCGCCCATGCCAAGCACTCCTACTCAGACTGGAAGAAGTTGCCAAATGGGGTCTGTACTCCTCAGTGTCTAAGAAAAATACTATTGCAGTCTAGCTGTAAAAAGTATCTTCCTGACACCGCACCATACGCTGATGTGGATTGTGGACATATCCGAGAGAGCTGCAAATGAGCCTCTCAGCAGGGTAAATGACCTCCCCCCTGGCTCTGGGCCACCACACTGGGCTGCTTTTGCCACCAGAGCTCCTGCAGGTGCCTCAGGTGGAGCACATAGCGCAGCACAGATCTGCCTGCAGAAGATCTGAAGGTGCACGGAGCTCCTGCTGCTCATTCTTCACCAAGCTCAACAATGCTCAGCATGTGATGTCACACGGGACTATTGCAGAGATGATTATGACATCACAAAGAGCGAGCAGAAACTGCCTGAAAACCCAAAGAACTGATGAATTCCCCAGGGGCAGTTTTCCTGCCAATGACCCTTGTCATAAGAAGTGGGGGAATGAGCAGCCTTTCCCTGAGAGAAGAGGTATTGCTTACCCAGAAAGAATTTTTTCTGGGGTATCAACACTTTAATCTAAAGACCACACTGCATTTCCTGCTGGTAATTCTTAGCTGTAATTATGAAAACTATTGCAATTAGGTTATTCTAATTATGAAAATCTATTTCCTTTAAAAGATTTAAGAGCAACCTTTTTATGAAAACGAACACATAAAAACACTGAAATCCTTTGAATTCCTTCTCATGCCACAGAATCTGAGCACAATTTATCTAGATAAGTTTTAATTATAGCCTTTCCAGAAAGACAGTACTCTGTATAAATAAAAAGAAATATAATTGATAAATGTAGTCAGATGGTACCAGGTTGTTTAAATAGACCATTAAGCTCAAAATGTCTAAAGTTAAATTAGATTGTATTCTCTTTCACCTAGGGCTTTTGTAAGGCACAACTGGCATGTATAGTCTTGTCCACATTAATTTTTACTGCCACGGTCAAAAAGCAGCATAAGTCTGAAGCTTGTGTAGAATTTTCTGTCTTTATTTGACGTGATCATAGTAGATGAATTAGCTCCCTTGGTGCAGAGAGTGAAAGAAGGTTAGTTGAGGGAAATAAGGAATTTTCAGAGGAAAGAAAAAGTTTGAGGGAAACATATGGTTTAAATGCTCTAGCCTATTTCAGATCAAGCTGAGAGAGTTGAGATCTGTTGGTTCAGAGATCCAGTTCACTGCACATTCCTACTGTGCCTGCCTACTAATTGCATCCCATGTTTGTCAATCAAATATTTGCAATTAACAAAAATATTCCCTTAAGAGACATATAACAGAGACTGCTAAGGATCCATTGCTTTGCTATTAGAGTCAGCTCCAAAAAAAAAAAAAAAGGGTCTTTAAAAATATTCTGCTGCTGATGACACTGCCAGACACTTCCAGTCAAAACATTAACAAGCAGAATAGGTGGCATGGGGGCTTTTCAAAGAGATTTTTTTCAAAGAAGAAAAACTTTGATCTTAGTGTTTCTGACCCATCCTCCACCTCTGATTCTTCAATCTACAAGTACATATAGTGGTTTAATTTCACTCAGTGCATAACTTGCCTAAGGATAAAAGTTGATCTAGATTTTTTTTATTTAACTCCAATTTAACTGATGCTCTAAAGCTGCCCTATCACTGCATAATACACACTCACATAAGGTTTCTAAGCAGAAACTGAAGAAAGCAGACTAGAATAATAAGACATGCACAAGGTTCAGAGGAAACATTAATTTGTAAATAGGTAGAAATGCCAGTAATTTGTTGGGAATTGAAGACCTTCTGTATGCAACAGTGAAGCTTAGCAGCTGTGCACTGCTGTTTTATAAATCAATATTACATCTGAAGGTGGTGTTTGAATGCTTGTATCATTGTGGTTTGAGTCAAACAAAGTTCTGTGATAAGAAATGATCAAACAAAACAAACAAAATCCCTTCCCTGTCTCCTCGGATAAATTCCAAACATAATTCCACAAGAGGGATAGAACATTCAAATCATCCACTTTTTTATAATTGCATAAACCCCTCAGTCACAGAAAGATGATTGGATTGGTGATGGACTATTGTATTCTCAAAGACATGGATCATGCCAATGGAGAGCTCCTGCAAAATGATAATAGTGTGCGCATTTTCTGTATGACCTAAGTGGTGAGCTTTAAACCCCATCCAAGCCAAAATGCAGCGGTCTGGTGTGAACATGACTGGGACCAGGGGACTCCAGCCTTCCACTTCCACCTCTAAAACTAATTCCTTCAGTGCCATGAGCAACCACTTATCCTCACTGCTGCAGTTTCTCCATCTAAATACAGAGGATAATATATAGCCAGCTAATGAAAAGAGCTCAGACTTAGGCCAAGTCTACCCAAGGAAAAATTTGCCAGCATAGCTCAGCAGGTACAGCTTGATTAGCAGATTTGCCTCATGTCGACACAGCCTGCACCTGCGAACAGAGCATTTTTCCTGCCATCTACCAATTCTCCCATGCAAAATGATGCAGAATCCCAGCAATGTTAATGATTTTACCAATCAAAAGTGATGTAAAATATTGTATGCCCCCATGAGTGACATTGCTTCATTTCTTCAAAGGCTGTAAATAATAGTGAAATGTTCTGAAGACACAAAGGAGCTGCCTCCCCTTGCCATTTTTCCACCTTTATAAAACATTCCCCTAATTTAGGCTGTGGCTTAAGAAAACTCAGTATCACAAAGCTATGTATTTGGGGCTGTAATACTTGCAGAGAATGGGCAAAGAGGTAAGATACAGCATTTCTCATAATCCACCAAGCCCAGTTTCTGGAACCTCAGGAAAGAAAAGGAGCTGGGAGAGCAAGTGTCTGCAAAGAAATATCCTGAGAGACATCTGCTGGCCACTTTTACCTTGCTGAGCTCCACTCACTGACTGCAGAGCACACAAGTTTGCAACATTGGACTTTCTGAGGCAAGGGGCAACTTGGTGGTCATACAAATCATAACTCCACAGCAAACAAATATCAACCGACAGCCCTGCCTTTGGGCTCCATAAAAGATTTAGCAACCTCCTTATTGTCTGACTTATTACGAAAGGAAACAAATTCATCACTGTGACTGCAATGAAGCGGGCTGCGGAGAAGCAGGACAGCTGAACAGCATCCCACACCAAGCCTGTAGGCACGTCTCCAGCCTAGTGACCAGCGACAGACTTCCCCGCCACTGCTGAATAAACAGACGCCGAAGCTTGGCATTTGCATCCCACAGCTGCCTATGTACCCCTCTGCGTGGCCACTCGCGTTGGCTTTGCAACCGCGGCAGATAAAGGAGGACAGCAAAGCTGGGAGGCACAGATAGCGACAAAAAGAAGACAGAGCCTAACTAGCTTTGAAATGGCTGGTGTTGGGGAGATTTTTAATTGCAGACTTGCATCGAAAAGCCCCATTTGTAAATACTCAGCTACCATTTTGCAGGGGGTTGTCAGATTACAGAATTTTATCATCAAGTTTGAGGTGGGAAAAGAAGAGGAGGAGATGGAGGAGGAGGGTATTTTTGTTCCTGTCCTTCATTTCCTGATAAGGAGACACTTTTGATCCAAGAGATATTTTTTTTTCTTTCTTCCTTTCCTTTCGTTTTTTTTTTTTTTAATCTGGTAGCATAAATTTGTTTCACAAGATGCAGGTGTTTGAAATATTTAAGAAGTTCTCTGGCTTTGTGTTCCTAGCCTCATTGATGAGAAAGCTTACGCATCATGACATGGTGAGTTGAAGCAATGATTAAAAGGCTATTGCATATGCTCTTCCCAGCTGAGTTGTTGTTCTCGTTGTTGTTTTTAGAGCACAGAGAAAGTGTCTGCAACAGCTGCTAATAAGCTCTTATGCGACTCTACTAACATCATGATCTGATCACCCCAGAAGTGCATAGTGGGAGCTGAAGGAACCTGGTCTCAGCAATTTGACAGAAACATCCCTGACATATTTCAGCTACCGTAGAAAGTTTGTGACACTGAAAGGAAATTAAATTGTGTGTGGAAGGTTGAATAGGAACATGGGGCTTGTGTTTGTGCGCACATGAGATTTAAAGCCATGGGCAAAGCAGGGACATGTGTGTTTTCAAAGGCACAAATGGGAATTAGGCACACAACTTCCATCGACTTTCAGTGGAAGAACTACCCTTTATGCCTTTGAAATTCTCCCCCTTTATTTACTGTACTTCAGTAAAAAACAATGCTGAAAACCTAAGAATGTTTTAAAAGGTATATCGGGAGCATTGCTGCTTTAGGATACTAATCTAGAGGCACAAGATGAAACCACCCCAATACACTGATCTTTTTAATTTCCTAGATGTCCCAAGAAATCAGCTTATAATACCTCTTGCTCAGGTCTTTACATTTAGAGTGTTCTGAAAGTATAACTTGACCTGACAATGGACCAGTTCGGGAATTTCCACTGGCCTACACTGGAGGGCATGACTAATTGTTATCCCTTCCCGGGCAAAGCGAACGGTGCGGGAAGAGTAGGGTAATTATATCTTAAGGACTAACCCATGGGATTCTCCCATATAAAACCAAACTGCATTGTTTCATTGGCAGAGGAGGAAAGAGGCTGGTTCATTTAAGATCGATCCAGGTGGATGAACCTGAACCCATGTGTGCACATTACAGAAGCTGTACGACTGCATAGGTGTGTGCTTATGGGCCATTTGGCTCTAATTTTGGTAAATGTAGTGGTAGCTGTTCAGTTCTTGTGTTAACAGTGTCATGCTGTCTCTGCAGGATGACTGTGAGCAAACAGTCTGAAGATGTTTTAGCAGTGCATATAGCTGCATATATTTTCCATAAATAGGCATTTATTCTTTGGCAGACAAGCTAGCATTAGAGCTGCAAAAATACAAGGAATATAGTAAGTGCCGGGAAAAAGAAAACCAAGCAGAGAGACAATCTGTGAAGCAGAAGAAATAAATAGAGACAGAAAAGAAAGAAAAAGAGAAGAATGGGGGGGAACTAAAAAGCAAAGGTGAAATGGAAAGAGGAAGAGAAGGCAAGGAAAAAAGAGAAGTCAGGAAAAGTACTGAAAACAACTTCTGTATGAAAAAAATAAAGGGGGTAAAAAGCAGAAGAGGAATCAGAAACGTTTTAACTATTTTTGAATTTGCTGCCACCAACGGTGCGGTGGAGGTCCTGCTCCAGCTGCCTCAGCCCTTATCCTGTGTCAAACAGACTAGCAGTGCTTGATCAGTGATAGGGAATAACGGTGACTCCTTTTTGTTAGTAATTGACGGGAAGTGCTGTTTGCCATTGTGTCAGTTCAGCACAGCACCGGCAGGCAGGCCGGCATCAGTGCCGGTGATAGAAACTCTCTGGAAAGGTTCTTGCTGTGAGCAGAGAAGAGTCAGCTACTCAATACAAATCTCTGAGGCTTGTTAGCAAGAGATCTAGGAGATAGCTTTTTCAGTCTTCTGGTAACACAGAGCAGTGGTTTATATGGTAGCTCTGAAGCCCTCTACAAACAACCACTCCCAAGTGCTGCAACAGACCCCGATAGTTTAAGCACTGTGGAGGACTTGTTGAATGCAAACAATTCACGTACACCTCATTATACAGCTCCTCTATGTTCTGTGCTTCCTCGGTTGTGGAAATGGCACAAATCCAGCAGCAATGTTTTGCAGACCACACTGCAGCACGTAGCTCTGGATACCCCAACTGCCTTTTTACCTAACTTTTTAAAAAAGCAGTTGATTCCCAAGGCAATGGGACCACATACATTTTTTTTTTTTTTATTAATCCTCATCTATAATAATTAAAACTGACCTATTTTAAAGTACCACTGGCTTCTTTTTTTTCAATGAAGAAGAAACAAGAAAACAAAACAAAGGTTCTAAGGGAGGGGTTAGAGAGAGGACAGCCAAACCATGACGGTCAGGGAGATCAGCAACCAAGAAGTGCAAATGTACAGCTTTGCTTAAGCAAAAAGGAAACTCTTGACCGTTACAAGGTGCCTGAAGTGGTGCAGGCATGGATTGGCTCTACCCATTCAAAGAGATGTAGCAATAAATAAAAAAGACAGAAAGAAAAAAATAGGTCATCTCATTCATAAATTTTCCTGGGGTTTTCTCTGATTTCACAAAGTCCTGTTTAAATGAGCAGAGATGACAAAGGCAATTTCTGCCTGAAAACAAACCCCTGAGCTCAACAACCAAAGACCAGCATAAACCCATTCTTTTCCTAGGCAGAGATGAACTCAGCATTAATTAATTTAGGACACAACTTTCTGAAGCTTGGTTATTCCCTTGGGCAACAACTTTACCTCACATTAATTTACAGTTCAATGGCAATTTTATGGATACTTGAACTTTTATTACTGTATAACCTATACAACCAGAGTTGAACAGATTTTGCTAGTAGGATAAATGATCACTTGGTTGTAAAATGAGTTATTGGAATTGCCTTTTCAATACATTACAGGCCAGACGGTCAGCGGCTGCTTTTTCTGACCGCTCAAGTCTCCTGTACCCACACCCTGAGCCGAGGGGGAACACTGCCCCGCTGCCACCACCACCAGCATGACAGTCAAATGGGATACAATGAGGCTCTTGGCCCCGGTACTCCCTGGAGCCCAAATAGCGAGGCCAAGTGTCCAAACCCAACAGGTCCTCCCTGAGGACACTGAGCACTGCTGGGCTTTGCAGCAGCTGAGAGCTGGTCATCCCATTTGCTCATGCTTCATTCACACATTGAAGCCCAGCTGCTCTGTCGCTAAAGAGCAAAACCAAGTACTGCACCTGCTGGGCCGTATTTCTACTGGCAGAATCTGGCCCAGTATCCTCGGCACAAATCCCTAGAAACGGTGCAACACTCATTTTTTGGTAACCTCAAGAAAACTTCTGGTTGAGATCAGCACTTTCTGAAAGTCCCTTTGTTTAACCCTTAATCTCAGAAATTAACTTTGAACTCTCCAAAGGTATAGGAAAAAAAAAAAAAAGGCTGAAACAGACCCTCTATTTTATAAACCAGACCACTTCAGGTACCAGGTGGCCCTGGAGACATTTGTATCAGCACACCCGAGGGCAGTGGTCTGTGGTGGGATGGTGCAAATGGACGGCTGGGGTAGAAAAGCCTCTTCTAGAGCTCGCATAAGTGCGAGGGTGCACTCTTAGCAATAAGCATTGCACAGCCTGGTCTAGTCCGATGAGTAAGCATTGCACAGCCTGGTCTTAGAAACAGAAGAAAACACTGTGGAACAGGTATTACGGGCAGCTAAAATTATCTTATTTAGCACCTTTGATTTTAAATAACCTGAAAGAAAATGTTTGGGGGGAGATATTTAATGTTCTTATTTCCATAACGTCATAAATGACGGTCCACTTTCACATCCCCTTAATGACTAATTATTTCTTTTCAGAGTTCTGTATCTTATTGATATCCTTCCCCTAAGCTGTGCTCTCATAACGCTCTCAGCTATTTCACCCACGTTGGTCACAGTGTCCCAAGCTATTGTTACCTTCTGGAATTTACCTTAATTCATGGTAAATACAATCAGAAAAATCACACTGTGGAAAGCACAGCCATGCTAAAAACGATTACTATGGGCAAAATTATCAGTAGCTTATTATTCTAGCTCAGAATATTTATCCTATGATATTGATTTTATTACGGAAAACTTATACTATGTAATAGCTACTAAAAAACCCTGCTGCTTTGCACTGCTAGTTTAAAAACAGCACTATAATATTTAAAATAAATGTGTGGCAAATTATTTTAAGATTGTGGACAAAATCCAGTGCAGTGAAAAATGCCACTTTTGAAGAAAGAAAACAGAACAAAATATTAATATTGCCTTAGTCAATATTTCAGTTTTAGATAAAATTCACCTTGAAATCTAGCCATCAATTTCTTGTAACACCAGAATTGATTTTTTAAAAAATCTAGTAGTAACTTCATTTAAATCCAGTCTTTCTAAATCTGTACCACTTCAGAAAATGTAACTGAATGGAAAAAGTCTCTTTTTACAGCTTTAAATCCCATTTGGTGGGTACCTAAAATAATACAATATGCACCTTGAATGAGAGTATGCGTCTATGTGTGCAAGTATACTCCTCGTGGGATCCTTTTAGGGATGCTGGCTGCATACATATTGTTGGTGCAAGATCACTGCTGTATGGAAGGGTCTGAAGATTTTCAGCTGCAAGCTCTTTTTAAGAACTTGGGAGGTCTAGACGCAACAGTCAAAAGTGGGAAAGAGTTTGCACTTGAAGAGAATGGCTTTATGAAACCCTTCAAGTATTTAAGAATTAGAGCTATTAAATGCATGATCTATGACTTTTAAAGCTCTGATCTGCCTAATCTTTCTTCTATCCCTCTCCCCCAAAGGCATTAATAAAGCCCAAATTAAGCCATGCCAAATCCTCATTTTCCATCTGAGTTTGATGTTTCAAAGGCTATGCAGTTCTACCTTTGTTTTGACATACAAAAATGTCACCTTTGCTTGGAAATGTGCATATTCGGCAATAAAAGAGGAAATAAAGACTTCCCCTACATTGTAAGCTGTGTGTTACAGTCTGTCAGCAATCAACAGGGGCAGATGTTAAACTCACCATCCTGTCTTCGAAGCTGTTCTTTATTTAACCAAATTCCTTTCTTCGCCAAAGGGTATGTCTAAAACGGGAGGTCCACCATATCCATTAGCCACTTTCTCTGAAGGTATGATAACAAACTATCCTAGATTTAGATGTACCCAAAATTCACAAAAATAATTCCACCCCTAAACTAGCATCAACTGGAGCTGTGCAGACACATCAGTGCATCATCAAAAGCATCCTGGGCTTTGCCTGTCTTGGTGCAAAAGTCCTGCGGTACCTGCAAGTGATGAACTCCCACCAGGCAGCTTTGCCCACTGCCAAACCTGTTGCTCGAAATTATGCCTTGGTAAAAAGGCAAATTCCACAGGGAAATAGTATCTTTTATGAGACCGACTGGCACACTTAGAAGAAACAGAGAAGCTTTGGAGGACACAAGCCCTGCTTCAGATATGATATAGAAGCAGCAATCTTGGAACTAAATTCTTCTTTTGCTTCCTTTCAGACCTGAAGAACGACTTACGTTCCTGAAAGCCTTTTTTTCCCTCCATAATTGTTTTCACTGGTTTCATAAAACATTTTATTTCTCTTCACAGCCCGTGGCATGATTATAGGCACAGAGTATAAAGGCCAGAGCAGCATTTTACTATTCCCAGTAAGATTATTAGGGAAGCATCTTAATATTTCGTAAGCCCACGTTTCTTACATTCTACACACAGGTGGTGCCACTCCCCCACCATTGCTTTTAACTATTTCAACAGAAAGAAAAGTTCATGACATGGAGATTGTAGAAAGAGTAATTTCCATCTGTGAATCCCCCAATGCCACCTTTGGACAGGTCAAGAGGAATCATTCAGCAGCAGGTATTAGACCCCAAGAGCTGGTCCTTCCAAAGGTCTTTCAGCTGAAGCTGGACACCTCAACCCTTTATGTCCTCCCTGCAAAGCATATTGCCTTCTCCCTACCTGTCACGTCAGATACAGGGTCAACTACTGAAGGTACCACCTGAACTGTACAGCTCTGAATGCTGATGAGCTGCGCTGGAGAGTGTTAAATTGAATCTGGCCAGCCTGTAAATCAGGATCGTACATTTCTCCTCTTGCTATTAATTTATTCAGTAGAGGAAGGCATTTCATACACTGAGTTTTAGTGTCTGTTATTTGATGGTAATCGATTAATTTTTAACTATCTTTCAGCCCTCTGATGTTCTATAAATAGCCTAAGCTAATAGAGACATTTTTATACTAGGAATGCAGATCCACTGTGAGGTTATTTGAAAGAAAAAAAAGGAGTCTAGTATAGTATGTTTGTTCAATGTGTTATTAACTTGGAAAGGAAATTGAGCTATAGTGAACTATGTAGATCTGATTCTGACAGCTGCAAACAATTCATAGTGAAAATGACTCAGCCTAATTCACATTTTTTAATTCTTTTCTCCCCCACTTTCTTTTGCAGCCAGATAAAGGGTTCAAAATGACCTTGAATTGAAAACCCTGGATTTATCTTAGTGTTTGCTTCTCTCTTAGTGTTATATCCAAAACGTCCTTACTGGGAAGTCAGGAAAATCACAGAAAAACCCAAACAACAAAACACCTCTGCTCCCCTCCTAGTTCAATGGGAGGTTTTCAGATCCTGAAGAGGAAGGAATAATGTGAATATAGATTTGATTCACTCGGCAATTCCTTATAAGAGCTCAGACCTTAATATCACGGATGGCAAATGTGGAGCTCAGGTGCAGGGGAAGGCACGTGGCGGAGGACTGGAGGGAGCATGGGGCAGCAGCTGCCAGCAGGGAGTCTCATGTCACACTCTTCACTTGAGAAAAGGAGACTTTCACCATCAGCAGGAGGAAGGCTGAAACTTCACCCAGGGTAGATTTCAGCCCTGTTTCTCCAGCTGCTGGCACAGTAACACAACTCTCTGTTGCCTTTCCCTTCATTTACTAGCACCTTTCTGATGCTTTTAGGTGTAGTCTACCTTCTCATTTTGCTTCAAATACTTCCCAGACAGTGCTGTGGGTGATGTAAGTTGTTCTTCAGAAATTCAGTTCGGAGGGATGGGATAGACACAAACCCTCAATTGTGGTAGGAAACTCAGAAACATTCGTGGCCTTTTTTTTTTTTTAATTTACATTTTCCCTGTTAGTTCACCCTGAGATCCCAACGGCACAATTTACTAATTAATTACTATTATTAGCTAATGGCAGTGAAAACTGAAATTACTGCCTGCCTTAAGCATAACAAAATTGACAATAAATCTGTAGTCTGTGAATCACTTTCTTGTACAGGTCTGTTAACCAAACACCAAGAGCGGTGGCTGGCTTGATGCTTTCCAGAAAACCATCTGGCACACAGCGACGCACAGCCTTCATGTTCCAAAGACAGGCGCAAGCAAGACGGGGGATGGACACTTGTGTTCCTAGACACTGGGTATACAGGGGCACTACCAGATTTGAGAGGGCTTTGTCCTCTTTTCCTGACCAAAAACCACGGGTGATCGTTCTTCAGAAATAGGGGCTGGAATTGCCCCTTTCAAACAGCAGCATATTCACTATCTCTGGTTTGCAACAGCAAGTGTGCGCCCAACAACACAGAGATGGCTACAGCTATTGGCACCAGGTACTTGCCTGTTGTATGCAAACTATTTTCAGGTTTTCTCAGATTTGCATCCTCCATATACATCTATGG
Organism: Ciconia boyciana; assembly: GCF_034638445.1. Lineage (NCBI taxonomy): Eukaryota > Metazoa > Chordata > Aves > Ciconiiformes > Ciconiidae > Ciconia > Ciconia boyciana. The sequence goes on from NC_132936.1 coordinate 125,091,088, forward strand.
CACTTTTTAATGCCAAAATTTAGGCTTCTAAATCCTTTCCAGATGACTAACAAGTGCTCTGCTTTGCAAAAGCGCTGAGTCCGTGGAGTTCCCCTGAGGACTCTGCCTCGGCCCAGCACTGCCCCATGCGATGGGTGAGATGACTGTGCTTCAGTGTTCCTAGGTCTTTCAGAGAGCTGTTGTGCAATGGGTAACAGGTATGTGATGTGATATACAGGAAAGCTGCTGCGCTGAATGGGAGACTCGCTTCACCCAAATGTATTTCAGGGCTTCTGCCTTGGTGGAGTCAGTGAGCGGCAGCAGAGGAGCCTCCCACACCACTGGGGCGGGCAGCACGCAGAAGTTACTTTGGGATGCGTCAAAGGCAGCGTGCAGGGTGGGCAACCAGTGGGAAAAAGCCTGAAAGAGTTTCACAAGGATGTGGCTGAAAATAGGAGGAAGAGGAGGAGGGGGCGGGAGACAGGAGGCGGTGGGGATGCAGCAGCAGAGCTCAGGAGGTCAGTGCTGGGCCATGGCAGCAGTTGTGCCAGGACTGCCAGGGAAGGGAGCACTGCTAAGCCCGGGAAATGCACTTCAAGAAGAAGCAGCAAAGCAGTTTGTAAGGGTGGGAAGCACTACACTCCGCAAGCCAACTGCTCTGGCAGTGCTCCTGTGCCATCCCCTCACAGCCACTGCGGTGGCTACTGATGCCGGCAAGTGGGGATGGGGAGAGCCAGGAACATCTGTAATTCACCCTGCAGCTATTTTGCAGGCCAACATCACCTCCCAATAGCACAGAAACCCTACCCTCCATATGCAGCTCGTTGCACTGGTGAATGATATACAATTTCCCAAACCACACGCACGACTTTCTTACTATGCCTTGCACACTCCAGGCAGCCCGTCCTCCAGGCTCGGCCTTGCCCCAGTCCAGATGAGACCCGCTGTTATAACTCTCCATCAGAATTAAACTGCAGAAGATGTCCACTCTGAGAGCAGGTGTATGAGTTTGTGTCTGTATGCATGTGGATGCCTATATAACAATTATTTTCTCTCCCAATCTGAAACAGTGGGTGGTCACTAATGTTAGACCAAAATCAATAGGTAGAGAAGAAACTGTTTACAAAAGCATGACAATGGCTAGGTCACTCACTCAAAAAGGAAGTTAGCATCGTTACAAGAAGAAAACACTCAGAAGAGGGCTATAATTTAGTGCCTAGATACCATAGTGACTGGGAACTGCATAGACAGATTAGACAAAAATTAAATTTGTTTAGACAGACGAAATGTAAGAGTCAGATCAAAGAAATCAGCTTCAATACAGTGCAGGGAATACTCTCCCACCCTCAAAAAGTATACAAAAGAACACAAAAACAAGAAGCTGCCAGCCAAAATTACCAATGCAGTCCATTTAACAAAAAATCAATATTACAATAAGATGCCAGTAATGAAAGAAAAACCACAGCAGTATCTCAATCAAGATTACAAATTACAAGATTATAAATGGAGAGCCACAGTCATTTTGGACAGACAAATATGACCACAGTACAACTGGAGGCCAAATGATGGTTTAGGAAAAATGCCTGCAGCTTTCAAGAAAGCCAATGGGAGAAGCAAACATGCATCTAAGGGCAGAATTTGGCTCTAGGACTTGCACATGAATAATTGTGGCAGGGAGATACAGAATATCGCAGAAATAAAAGACCTGCTCATTAGAAACCCATCTAGCCAAACCCATGGGGAGACCCTTAAGTCAAATCTCTGCCATTTGTTCTTTTCAAGAATCTGATGCCAGTCCTGAGTTATTTTTAAGGCACCAAAACTGTTTTTTAATAATAATTTATCTTTCATCCAAAGAGCTCTGAAGTAATTTACAGGCATGTGACAAACGAGATTCACAGTGCTCCAAAACCTGCTCCTATGGACACCAGTGGTGAGGACTCTTCACTGCGACAATGCAGGATCTGTCTCACCAAACAGACAATGAAACAGGTAAAAACACGTGGCTTGTTTTGGAAACAAGAGAAACCACATCTAAGGAATATTGAAGTGACTGGTTCAAAGTCTTGCAATGAGTCAGAAATAAAGGAAGGAACACAGGAGTTCTGGTTTGTAATTAGCTCATTTAACCCTCGGCCCATCTCAGCTCTTGTGCAAAAGCTTATTTAAACAAGACAAATCATACTGGAAAAAAAACCCACCATATTTTCATTCTAGCACATCCCTATCATCAAATCACTATACAAATAAAAAGCAGAATCTGTTGTGTAGAACACTGGCTCCTTTCTGTTTATGCAGTGTCATCCAAGCCCATGCTTAAGAGATGTTTGTTCATCCTTGTCCTCTTTATTTCATTAGACGTACAATAGTTTCACAGGACAGAGTATTGTCAGCGCTTTTATTTCTAAATAGACAAGTTGGAGAAAACCAAAATAAACCAGATTGGAGGCTCCGGATAGATACTAAATGGAATCATAAGAGGGTATGGTGGAAGTGACTAAATTGAATATGTAGATAATACCTTCAGAGAAAGGCAGAAAGTGTAGGTATGCCATCAGGGCAGCACAGACTTCAGTATAGTTGGAGGTATCTACTAGAGCTGGGAAAGGAAGCTTTAGCAACAGATCACAAAGAAAATATAGATTGAAGCCAATAAACTGCAGGAAAACTAAAATCAAAATGATAGGTGAAAGAAGTGCATGTATCTGCATTGTGAGAAGTCCATTGAATTGAGCAAATGATACTCCTCCTAGGGGAATGATTCATTACCAAATGGAAAAGACATAGCCTATGATAAAGGATGGTGGAAAATCACTGAATAGCAGAATCTACCTACAGAAATTGAAAAAGAACATTCCTGTTGAATCGTGGCAAAAGTACTTCAAAATTCCAACAGGCCTGACTAACGTAGATACGGAAGGAAGGAAAAAAAGCATGCTAAAGTATGTGATATCATGCCCACAAGCAAGGGTGAAGGTCGAATCAGAGAAAATTTAAAATGCGCTGAGAAACAAGCAGCATCAGCAAGAGCGGTGCCAGAAATGAACAGGTTTTATTCATCTCTACTTCAGGACCAAAAAAGGAGAAAAAAAGAAATACTGGAAGCCCTTCTTACTTAGGGGCTGTGTCTCCATGCCACTGACCTACTTATACTTCAAGCCCTATGCGTGGAGAAAGGAGGAGACATGTTAATGCTCAAGAAAAAGGTCTTATACCACAACAATATTGTACTACAACAGTGCACACAGTCTGGCTGTTAGGGGATTTATAAGCCAAGCACACAAATAGACAGTAATGAGTTACTCACCAGAGGCTGTCAGCAAAGTTGCTAATTAGTACAAATGGTAGTAGATTTTGTAATACTGTCCCCTGGTTTAGTGGGAAATGTTCCAAGACCACCTAACCTGTATCTCACTGGATTAAAAAAACTTACTCCCCTTAGTCCAGTTTGGCATTTCTGAGGATGTCGAAGTATGAGACAAAATCGGAGTTATAATGGAAACTAAAGTGCAAACTTAACCACCAGAACAAACTGACTCACAACTGCATAATTCCTGATGAGACACCCCACATGCAGAAAATAATTACTCCTCACTCTCATCACAAAAGACCTGATCCACCGATGTCAACAGAAGCCCTTCAATTGAATTTTGTAAGAACTGGGCCACGTCCCAAGATCGTGTGTGCCACTGCTGCTGTGGATAGCAATACACCTTGAGTTACTGAATCTACAAAACTGATAAAAACCTTCTGTTAACCAGCAATTATAATACTTCCATTACACATAATGCACAGATAAAACTGTCACGAAAGGCAATTAAATGGGACACAGTTTTAATATTCTACCTTCAAGCAGAGAAACACTTTATCTTCTCAGAATTTCAGAGGATCATGGTAACAAACTGTTGACATATTAAAGACACTATTAAGAAACATGATGCTGAAAGGAAAAGTAGAAGAATTATTGATTGGTTATTACAGTTTAAATATTTTTCTTATTTAAGAATTGCAGCAAAGTTGCGTTCCTGTTCCCTTTGCCAATGAATGCGCAGAAAAAACAGCACATTGAACTCTAGTGAGTTTTTCTGGCACTACTTCCTTCAAAAGGAATCAGGTTTTAAAAACCACTGACCTGTCCAGCCATTGAGAATTTAAGACATTTTCTATTAAATTATGTCTTTCTATCAGCAGAAATATTTTCTGTAGTATTTCTACTGTAAAAAGCCCTAGGAAATTAAACTAGATCAAAAATATTTAATATGTATTAAAAAAAACAATTTAGACAAGAAAGGTCAGTAATCGAAAGGTGTGATACCTACAATCAGAGCCAAGTTACAAAAAGGGTTAGCCATTTATAGCCAAGTTAAACAACACACAATTAAGGTTAACTTGGCTCTGCTGGCGTATATAAACCCACACATGAGGACTGTGGGGGGCTAAGACAGTTTCAGCAGTGTCTTATTTACCTTGGCCATTTTCATGACTAACTGTTTTGTAGACTGGCTCTGCTTGTAGACATCACACCTTTTCACCCATTCTTTACACTTGGCATCTTAACACATCCTAAATGTTTGCCCCAAACATCATATTTTGTTTAGAAAAAATAATTGTCAAGAGTCCATATGTAGGAGAATAGAAAAAAAGATATCCTGTTCCATCAATGAACATGCAAATTCCTGTGCGTCACAAATTCAAACAACAAATTCATCATGACACTCTCTTACAGAGGATTAGAGGAGTTGGGAAATGAGAAGGAGACTTCACCACCTGTAGATCACCCATTCAAACACAGCTGGACTGGCCACCATGAAAAATTGCTATTATGAGATGATTGCGTGGGGAGCTGTAGGATATGAAAGGCTGATAGTGATGGCAACAAAATGTCTCTCAAAATATTTTTCAGCAGCTCAGACATTTTACTAGATGAAAAAGTTCACCAAAAAAGAGATTTCTTTCTACCAGAAATTTATCTATATTGTAAAAAATGAATACATTTCAGTTCCATTCCCTTCTCAAAGTAAACAGGTGTATTTTATACTGAGGTAATTCAGTCCCATGATATCTTACAGTCACAATTCTCTTCTACCAGCTTTGCTCCCCTGACAGAGTATACATCGTGCAATGCCCCGCATACAAGGACCTCCAAGAACTAGATTTCATGAATGCCTGGGCAGATGCCTCCCTTCACCAGCCAGGAAGAGCCCCAGCGCAGTCGCAAAGCCTGGCTGTGGAGTCATAGTCAGAAATTTGCCCAGAGAAAAGAGCAATGTGCTATAGTTCCTTGTAGTAACCAGGAATAACACACTTTTTTTTCTCTGTTCCGTGATTTCAGTGCAACTCAGGCTCCTAAATGCTTTTATGGATCCAGGCCAAAACATATTCAGTAATAGATACTGAAACAAATTATTTCATGTGCCAGTTCTGTAGGTTAATTCACATAAGTGAGAAAACAGTCCTGATTGAAGGGCGGAGTGATTTTTAAAAATTTGATTCATACAGAAGTGTTAACAGCCTTTTGCTTATACCCACAATTGCTGAACAGAATAGAATCAGTGGAAATGTTATTTCCAAGTTCTGTGGTGTAAATAAAACCTCCTCTCTCTGACTCACATAGTGAGTCATTTTTGTCTGTACATATTTATGCCGAGGGGGGATATAACTTTGTGCTCTGAGCATTCTTCTCATGGAGAGCTGCTTGTTTCTCAGATTCTCTGTTGCTCTCGTTTTTTGTGGACTCTTAAAATCTCTGTCTCTAGTGATCTCCCTCTTGCTTACTGTAACCTCATCCCATTTGTTCAGCTTGCTGGCACGAGTGAAAAAAGACATGAAGTTATATCAGTTACAGTGTTGGCACATTATAGGGAATTACATACAAAATGATAAAATAAGGCTGCATTAGAGCAGCAACACCTAGGCAAATTTACACCTTGTGTGTGCAATAACTGTAGGGCACCTTCAATTACTTCAGCCGAAAATGTCTGAACATCTCTTTTTTAAGGACCTTTCTGTTCACAGTTTTTACCAAACCATGCTCATTTATGCTAAGAATGGCTGGCCCCAACCCACGTTTAAAGGCAAAAGGCTGCTTAGCCCTTGCGACAGAGAAAGGAATGGAAACTAAAACCAGTCACATCCCCAGCACATATCCATATGTGTTGCCTCTAATTTTTGCCTTACGAGAGTCTTGTGAGACAAAGTGAGATGTGACATATTTATGGGAAACAAAGATGGGGAGTAGGTGAGACTGTAGCCCTCCCTGTTACTGAGGTTGTGTGCCGCAGGCATTGTAGGCCATTTCAGTCCCTTATAACACCAGTAAGTTTAAGAGTTTGGGCCAGAATGTACCTGCCCAACAAGTGCCACAAGCTGAACTTGTTTGGGATTATTCCACGAGAGCTGTTGAGCTGTTTTCAAAAGACAAAGAAGAGGAAAAGTGATTACTTTGTCCACATCCCTATCGTTGTTGTGAATAGCTCTGGAACCACCTCCCGATGCTTTGCCCTCACCCACGTTACCGGTCTGTGCACGTGCCATTCCCGCAGAGCACGTGCTCCCTCCCTGTACCCTCGCAGCCTGGGTGACAGGGCTGGGTGCTCCTCTTACTGCCTACAAGCCGCCTAGGTTTGTGTGTCCACCTCCACAGGGTGACCAAAAATGATCCAGGCCTAGAAAGGAGGAGCCAAAAATCACTGCCTGATTTTTGCAGATGATTAAGGACAATGCCCATCTCTACTGCACAGTGTTGTTTCATCCTTAAAATATCCTGAATGCTAAATGAGACAAGATTCTAACGGGGGGGGGGAATCATATGTAGTCAGGTGCATATGAATAAACATATACCATAAGTACATGCAGGAGAGGGCCTAGATTAACAGTTTTAAAATATAATATTATCTATATGCAAAACAAAACTATGTGTATATACACAAGAGACTTGATTTGTGGAGAGTGTACTTCCAAATCCAATAGCTACCTAAGACAAGCAAGATCTATGCTAGTTTCTTAATTCTGGCAGATTATTATGATCAAAATTTTTTTCCTTCTGTGAAATAAATGCAGCCAATGGAGGTTTTAAACAAGTCAGCCTTATTTGCCAAACAAATCAAACATTCAAAAAGATCACAGACGTTAGCAGACAATGATTTTTCTGTTTATTGATTCTCTGTAAGGAAAAAATTAAATAGTAGGTATTAGAGGAATACCACATGTACCGGCTCACACACAATACATTGGGAGGGCATGTGAATACTTTTGTTTTACTCTACTTAGCGTACCTAGCTTTTCCCATGGCTTGTATGAAAAAAGCAACGTGTTTCAGTAGGCACAGCTCTTTATAATTCAACACAGTGGATCAGACGAACAGCAGAATATATGAGATATACACCAATAAAGCAGCTAGCAGGTGTCGTCTTGGAATTTCTTAAGTGTTCTTAGCAAACCAGGTGCCCACAGGAAGAAGGCAATTTACATATCAGTTATATCTTTACACCTGTTTGCAAATGCTGATACAGACCCTTATACCGAGCACTTAGCCAATAGGAAGCTAATGTACAGTAGTGACTAATTGATAATTAAAGAAACCTTTAGGAATACCATAAAATATCTGGCACAGGATTCTCTCATCTGCTTAGCAAAGGCTGTTCTGCCATGCACTTACCATACTGCTCTGCTAGTTTTCATAACAATTAAGATGGTGTATCTGTGTGAATCAGGGGTTCGGTTGCAATTTTCAGCGCACTGGCTGTGTTTTATTGTTGTCTGATGGCTCCTTCTTTAGTCTGCAGAGGGGATCACTCTATTACTGTGGTTTAGACGGCTCACAGGTTGGCCCTTGCCCCTCTCTTTCATAAAGTAAGTATAATTAGATGATAATGCCCTTCTTGTCAAAACTTACCGCTTACTTAAGCCTGCAGTAATAATTTCAATTTATTAAAGATTTATTCAGATAACATTATTATCACTGTTTATTCAAATGGACATTCTTTTTCTTTTTTTTTTTTCCAGGGGAACAAAAGACATAATTCCTGCAAACAGATGTAACAAACCTGTCAAGTTCTCAAATGCTTAAGTTGAGCATTTTAGTTGGAAAGGCTGACAAATTTTCTTCACTTCAAAATATCATTAACACCAATAACACATTTGCCCAAGCCTATTTCTAAGTTGTAAAAAAAGATTGCTACAGATTAAGACCCTTGATATAATGCTATAAGCTCCTAACAATGGTATCTTTTATAGTGAAGAGCAACTGCAGACACAAATTGCCCCCTTTCCTGCACCTTTTTCACAAAAATCAATATTAAAGTAGTAGCTGCCTTAACTCTCCCATAGACTATATGAGAAAAAACCACAGCCACGCTTAGGACAGTTTAGGTCAATAAAGAATCAATACTGTGGTTGAATCTGTAGAAAGATAAAAGACTTAGAACTCACTACAGTGTGCCCTATTGTTTCTCTCTATTTTGAAAAGAAGCTGAAGTGCCTCACTTTTTTTTAAACTAGCAATGAATTTAGTGTTTGCGGAAAGCGAGGGAGGTCACTGGAGGCTGCATGTGGCTTCAGTGTCTGCAGACGAGGGGTCTGATCTTGTTCACCCACACCTCCCATTTAGTTCAAGGGGAGTCTAGGGAGCAAGAAGAATGCAGCCCTGGGCCCCAAGCGGACTGGAAACCAAAACACGGTAACACGCTTCCATCAAGCCCAACTCATTTATTAACTATGGAGAGACTACCCATAAAAACTCAGGAGTGGAAGGGGTTCTTATCATGATTTCTAGCTCCCTGTCCATTAGGAAGAAGAGAGCTGATTTCAAGCAGAGAAAGCTCTCTGATATATTTGGCAATCGCCAGACACGTAGATCCCACTTACAGCTGAAGTCAAGCTCACCTTCCACATTTCACATTGTGATTTGACCAAATCTGAACCCCTCGTGAAAATACACAGGTTCAGAGGCAAATAAATATCTCAACAGACATAGAAGCTTACATGCGCACACACACACACATATGCCTACACACGTGGTTTGGATTTGTTTGCCTCTGCTATATCCCTTTTCAGTGCACTGTATACTGTGTTTCCTTTATAAGCCTGAGAACTGCAACCATATACCTGTCTGGAGAGTAACTGAACATGAAAAAATATTGGTTTGTGCGGACTGGAGAGTTCAGATAAAAACAATTTATGAGCCCAAATCTTCCAAATTCTTTACTTGAAGATGCACTTTGTTATCCTACAAGGGGCAGCGTCTAACACTTCTCAGCTTACAGCAATAGCTCCTGCTTGCAAAAGCTCACAGAAAATCTAGATAAAGCTGGAACTACAGCTCTTTACAAAAACTGGTAAGGAAGTGGGTAGCAACAGAAAAGACAGCCACAGTTTTAAATGCATTTCTCTGTTGAAAGACATGGCTGCATTCTTGAAATGCTGGGGCTCTCAGATTCATAGGGAACACTCTCACCCCTGCTCTGCAGTTTAGTTATGATTAGAAAAAACAAACGTGTGTTTTTAACATTGTAGACTGAAATGTTCAGACCTTTAAGACGCACTAATGAATAGTTAACAGTAACTCAAGTCGTTTACATAAAGAGTAAATGCATTGTTCTATTCAGCATTAACAGGATTTTTCGGCTAAATAATTGGTTGTTATTAATAATAATTAATATCATTATTACTATTATCAGGGTAAAATTCTCTTTTATCATATTGTCTGGCTCCTTTTCTACAGCACAAGATCTTCTAATCATCCTGACCTTCCTCACTCCCACTGCAAATACTGGAAACATGGAAATGGGTGGCAGTAAACACACAATCACATCAACCGTGGCGTACTGATAAATGAGTTTCTGAGGTGCTCCCAGTTTGGAGAAGTACTCCTCATCACAGAGAAGACTGAAAACATCCACTCTTTGCTCTAACCCTAGCACAGTGACAGGGAAAGAAGATATGTAAATAAGTAAGTAAGCAGTGTCTTCAGGGTAGAAATCTCAAAGGTTTTAGCAGGACATTGTGGAGGTTCAACAAAGCATTCAACTAAAGTTGCCTTGAACATTCATCACTGGAGTTCTCAGAAACAAACAGCAAGATTTCTGAAGTTCAACCACTTCACCTCCAAAGCCTTAGACTTTTTTGTATTTAAAATACCTAAACAGTGTTTTCTTTCATTATTCTGCCATCTCTTTCCCACAGCCTCTCCTCCCACCTGAAGTTGCTGCTCATCTCTTTCCCTAGCCTTGGCTATTCTTCTCATCCTCACTGATCATTTTCTCAGCTCCTTCTTCAAGTTCTATATTAAGCTTCTTAGACCTTTCCAAATTTGTGGTGAGCTGCCACAGCACTCCCTTTGGATGGCTTTTGCTACCTGACACTCATCTAGAGAGGTCTGATAACATCTGTCTGCGTGCTGGTGTCCCAAAAAGGTTTGGAAAGGGAGATGAGCTGGGAGGTTTAATACCCATTTTCAGATGTACTGCAGCTTCACAGAGGGCTTCAAACAAATAAGACTTTGTGATGGGAGGCGGGGGAAGAAAAGCAAAGTGCATTTACCTCCTTCAGTCTAATGACACAGAGAAACATTCACTCTGCAAATAGCCAGCGTGGGTTGAGATTTTAAGGCCCTCCAGTTGATTGTTACCACCTATCTGCTGGTAACTTAAACGGCCAGTGAAAGCAGCCTGTTGGCTTTTGTGCTGAAGCAGCTTAGGGAGCTATCAGACATTCACCCAGCTGGGTCACTGTTCCAGTTTGTTCCCAACAAGGTGTGCGCCCTAATTATGGCTGAGGTTAGTTTTTGGGTCAAAATATGGCTTCCGTTCTGAAAACACTCTTATTTTCCTAATCTTGCCCTTAACTCATTTTATCAAAAGCACACCAGACAAATACAGTACTGCTTAATTTCAGCCTTATAGTGTAGCTCAAACAGCAAGCTTGACAAGAGAGTAGGCTCCAAGTAATCTCCATTAGTTACTCAGTCACCAGCTGAACAATGCCAGGAATAATCCTGCTCTCACCGACTTCCGTAGCAGCGGGTCAAGTGCAATATCATTATCTTCTGGTTTGATTTACGCTAAATTATAAAATCAGGGCTTTAAATTAAATAGTCTGCAAACATCAAGAACTTTACCGTTAATTTTTCCCGTATCCCCAACAAGATCTCTTACACTTCCCCCTTTCAATTAACAACACCTTTTTGAGTCAGTTCCTGAGACGCATCTCTATGCATTTGTGTGCTGGTGTACAGGGCATGCTAAAAGTCTGATCCCTATTACAGCCTGTAAGACTAAAATAATTCTAGACTTACTTGATTTTTGTAAAAGGCAGAAACAACAAAAATTAATCTTTACACAAAAAACCCAAGGGAGCATTTAGTGGGACTTTTCAATCTATTCATGATCTTTAATTCCCAGCCCCCAAAGTTTCCATGTTACGGCTTAATATCTAGGGACTCCATATGTTGAGGGAACACAGCAGAACCAAAATGAGCTGAAAAAAGAATGCATTAGATTCAAACATGGGATAAAACAGTACCCAAGGAGCCCTTGCTTCATTTTCTCTACCTGGAACCATGGGACAGTGCAGCCATCTCAGCCTCATTCAAGTGTGACATTTCTTTTGAATATGACAGTGGTGGCGACCTTGTCATTAACTGATGCTGCTAGCAACATTTCAGCTTTCATAATTCAGTTAATTTTCAAGCCACTGGTTACTGAACCTCCAATATAATTTCAATATAATTAAACCATATTAAAAATAATAATAATAAAAAATCAGCCCACCTTCTGATCAAATACCAGTCAATGTTTGACTTGAACTCACTAAAGCAAGGAAGTTTTCAGTTATGGTTTAAGCAGTGTCCTTAACTTCATGTTGTCATGCCTGGCATTCAGGCATACACACGAGAGCCCGTTATTCTGTAAGTTTCTTGCTCTGGCTGAGGCAGAGGTGGAAAATTTTCAGCTGTAATGCTAAGGAGCTAGGGCTGAATCTTTTGCTGCAGCTGTGTTACATGCGTAAGGAAGAGCTAGGCAAAGCCATGCTTACTTCCCTCCCACATCCACACCCTCAGCCCGGGAGGCACGTAAGGCCCCATTTGGCCTGGGTGCAGCCTCTGGCATTCTCTGGGCTAGAAACGGCCTGCTTCTCCTAGGTGACCCCTAGGACTGCTGGTGGCATTGCACTGCACGGTTAGAGGAATTCGTATGTCATGAGCCAATTTTTCTGTGCTATAGAACCTCCTCAGAGACCAACCTGCTCCTTGGATTTGCTCTTCTGAAAGAGCACAAAAGAGACAGGATTCCAGGAGCAAAATCTGCCTCCAGAATTTTTATAGACACCAAGATGGTAGACAGTCAAATGCAAGTGCTATCCTAGGGCGGCAAACCATCCGCATGCAGTCTGCCATTGCCTAGCATTGGTCCTGTAAGCACAAAAGCGGGTCTGCATGTGCGTATGCCAATGGCTGTGGAGCAACATGTGTGTCTGCAAAACTGAGGCAGGGAACGCATTGCCTATGCCTTTGAAAACCTGATCCTAATCTCTTTTTTTCATATGAATCCTGTGCTAAGCACACTTAAGTTCCTTTCTTTCTTTCTACATTTTTTTTCTTCCACTATTGGCAACAACCACCAGAAACCTGAGAATGTTGCTAATTTCCTGGTGGATTTGTCCTCTCCTGCTTGGCAAGACTAGTCATTCTTCCCTTCCATTTTGTTCCCCAAAATCACCAGCCTTCTGTACATGTACACTTAGTGCACTTTGCAAAGCAAAAGTTGACATTGCTGCCTTTATTTCATGGCCTTCTCCACCTACCCTCACTGTGCTTCCTTCTTTCCCTGCGCTTGACTGGGAACATATTGCAAGTTGTGAATTCAGTAGGGGTCCTTTATGGATGCTCAGCAGCAATACAGTGAAGTTAAAATTCATCCAAGAAAGGAAGGAAAGAGAAACAACAACTTTACTGATGCCAACAGTGCTCTGCAATGTTGCAGGAGCTGAGGAGCTGGTCTCAGGTGTCCCTCTCCTCTCAGCTTGCCATTCATTTAGGGTCTTTCAATCAAAACCAGGTTTCAGTCATTCTACCTCCTCCCCTTCTTGAGAAACAAACCCCAAAAAGAAGCTTGCCTGAGGAAAATCTGAGGGCCTACAAATTCAGTACTCTGAAAGTTGCAGAGTGATGTTAATATTAAGTACATTTCATTCCTGTCCTCTGCCTGAAATTCTGCAGCAGTTACAGTTGCAGCCAATACCTCAGAAAGGACTAGAGATAGTTAAGTTTCAATTGTTGAAACAAAAATCTTATTTTTGCAGCAACTTTGCATGCCATGTTTCAGCTCAAAGACAGTTTTTTGGGGCCAGGCAATATGTGACCCCTGTAACAAAAGATTTGAAAGGTAATACAGCCATGCCTTTAATTACACTGCTGTTAGCAGATGCACTTCAGCAACACACACAAGAAGACAGAAATTGGAGAATACAGAGTTGGATTCAATCTAGAAGAAGATGTGAGAGTTTCAATTGACACAATCCTGCATGATTTAAGAAAAATATTCAGGAGTGGTATTTATTTAGCCTGCAGCCAAAGTCCATTACTGAGAATTACTCTTAATTAGAGTTGTGCGAGGTTGGGAATATCCACTCCTATCATGATTCTTTCACCTACAAGAAGAACTACCAAGCTTGCTGAGCCTCTGGCATTTCTAGGCTGGTTAGAAAAATAGCTAGATGATAAAAGTATTATTTTAAACAAGATAATCTAAACAGTAACACATAGAAAAAATATTTGTTTTCCTTGTCCTTTTAATCTGACATCCACAGCATCATCAAAGAAGCTCTGTCTAAAATATTGCCCAAAAAAACTGAGTGAGAACAAGGTTTACCAAACACTGAACCACTCTTAAACAAATACATGCTTTGTCTCAGGTTTTTCCGTCATTAATTGCTAGTTTCTCTTCCCTGGATGAACACAACCCAGACTGTTCCCATTCCAGTGGCAGCTCTAAATCAGGACTGGATTCAATACTCAGTGAAATTTTTGGGTAGGGTAACAGATTGAGTACGTGGCCTCACCAGCAACGTGAGACAGGTATGGCGTGCGGGACTAAGGAGAAGTACCCAGTTGGGAAGAAGACCAACATACAAGCAAAAGTTTGCCTTCAACGACGACGAAGTCTGAGAGGCTTAGGAGAGAGCTTGAAAGACTGCCCAAACAAGCTGTTCTCAAACACACCATGTAAAACTTGGTTCCACCTTCGAGAGAACATCCCTCATAAGGAAGCAGGTCTTGATAGTCCTTGAGTAAATGACTGTAAACCGTTTTCACAAAGTGGAGGAGGTCTGCTGGGTCTCTAGGCACCACATAAAGCTGGGCTAGGCTCCAGACCTGTGATTTGAACTCCAAACATCCCAAAACATCCCAAGGGGATATTGTGGTGCCGGCCACAGGCATACCTTTGACTCAACCAGCTTTTCAATAGAGTTGTGTCAATCCCATGTCTGAAATAAGCCTTCAGACAAAGCAAGCAGGGACAGAGTAAACGACGATTACACATTAGTCCATTTTCAGCATTACCAAGGGAACATAAGAATTAGCAAAGGACAAGACCAAAAGGTTTTGAATTTGGTTCAGATAAGCTCAGGAAATATCAATATTTATTTGGGACTCTCAGACATACAAAATGCAGCTTGTCTGCAGTTCTTATTTCACTACCTGTTTCTTACTGTTTTAAATATCCCTGCTTCCAGTGGCAGAACCTCATAGGAGATAGTTAGCCAAAAAGAAAAAACGTGGACGGGAAATAAAAGATTGAAGTTCAACAAACTTAAACTCCTAAGAACAGGCTCCATTTAAGCCTAATGGGAGCTTGAGTCATTTCATCTGTTCCTAATTGCTTTGCTCACTCCTGGTGAGAGCTGAGAGCCATTGTCATGTCAAAGGATGGAAACAGTCCAAAAATTCAAAGCTAGTGACTACATCATTACCAGAAGAGGAGGAAGCAGTTGAAAGCCAAACCACGATTTACCTCTTTGCAACTACCCACCCAAATCAAACTTGCAGATACATAGTCACAGTCCAGATCTATAACTTTTGGTGTTGATTCAAATTCTCTTTTGATTTCCCAGGTTTTTGGGCAAGTGATGTATGAAAAGGCCATATGAGTCACCGATGACATCACCAGAAGACCCTGCAAGAAGCCACATAGTTTCATGGAGCTGAGTAAATACAAAAGGTACAAAGTGCCTTATCCCTGCAGGATAAGACAAAATTATATTCATGTGAATGATTTTTTTAAACCATAGACTCAAATCCTGGAGAAAATTTAAGGGGCAATAAGACTTTAAGTGAGGTAGAGCCAGGAGCCTTGAGTCTTATTAAACAAAAACAATCAGAGTATCCACATTTTTGTAGTCCTACTGTGAAGTTCCAATAAACTTTACCCAAAAAACTCCATAACACTCCTTACCCAGCTTCATGGAAAACGAGAAGTGATTCCAGAGGTTGGCTGACTATTTAATACCTCTTGTAGTAGTTAAAAAGGCCACTTTCTTCTTCTCTCTCACACTCTTTTTTTAACTTTTACTGCAAAACCATTAAAGAAAGAACTAGTTCTAGTAATAAAAGGTAGCTATATTCCCACAGGGAGAAGGGGAATGGTGGTTCCTGTGTACCCTTAGCGCTCTTGGCAGGGGCACTTATAAAGAAGGGGAAGGTCACAGGGAAGAGAACAGAGTATTTTCTGTTCAATGGAAAATAGAAACTTCCAAATGTGAGAAGGAATTTTAGCAAGTTTTATTTCCTTCTTTTACAGCCCTGACATCATATTTCTCCACAGTGACATCATGGCTTTAAAGCAACAGTTTCCAATGACACCAGTGCATCAGAAACCTTACAAAGCAACAGCATTTGGTGTTTCTGATTTTCTGAGACACCGAAGAAGCCTAGACCTGAGCAGATCTTCCTGCTCAGCGGAGTTCCTATGTGTTTATAAACTCCTATTCAAACCTTGCAAACAACATCTTGCTAAAGTGCCCAGGGCTGGGAGGGTACCTTTGATGGAGGGAAGTTAGAAATACAATAGTAAAAAATACACAGTTGGGTTCAACCAGTAAGACTTTATTTTTCCACTACTCCCTGCTTCCTCACCCAAATCGACCAGCACGCCTAGGACGAATACCTACTGGGACTGCTCCATCAAGCACAGCTACCCAGGAAAGCTGCATACAAACCTACTCTTACTACGCTTTCAGGAGAACATGTTTTTTGAACAGCATCGTCAAACTTCAAGGCAGCTCAACAGCTATACAGTGTAAGCCTTGGTTTTGACTAGATTTACCCTGCTGAAACGGAGAGCAGGATTTGGCCTGCTTCTGTTTGTAACAGATCTTCTTAGTGATGGAAATTTGCTAGTCTCTGATGCTTGCTAATAAACAGATGCAATTGCCATTCCCAGTTTAAGAAAGAAGGAGCCAAAGCCAGGAGAGGGAGAATTCAAAGGGACTGAACTACCTCTCTCGCCTGTAGGTATGTGATTATGTCTGGCAGAGCGCTCTGAGGAAGCAGCTTTCACCACAGCCATCAGCAGGCCACAGAGTACTGGACAGCTACAAGCTATCTTTTCCTCAAACTCCTGTACCCTTCCTGAACTGGAGTATTTATTCAACAGCAAGCGCTAAAGCCACACGTTTTGCAGCATGGAGGTCATAAACCATCAAGGGGCTGGAGATATTTTCTGCAACCCATGCTGGCCGAAAACCCTCTGTCCACACACACCAAAGTACATGAAATGAAGGTCATGCACTGTAATTAGTCTGCACCAAACTCATAAGGACTGGTGGTCACTACGCTCTGGCAGTCGGCACTACTGTTTTCCTGGTGGGCTCTTTTGTTGCTGAGATTCACAAAGTACCAGCGAGGAAGGGAAATAGGGAGTCTCCCTTTAAAAAGTCTATGTGTCTACAACAAGTAACAGCTGTTGCTATTTTAATACTATCTCAGGGCTCATATAGATGTGACATCACACAGAACTAAGGCTTGGCCATCGATTTTACTGCCAATATACCTTAAACTGCAGGGATTTTGTTACAAATTTGTATGTTGCATGTGTGTCAGAACAAAATCCACAACTGGAAACCTCTGTGCAGTTTCATCCCTTTGTAGTAATTCTGTAAGCCATAAACTGGTTTCATTTCGGAATTAAAACCTGTATTAATTTTAAGCTGAATAGAAGTGAGTTTGTCACTATCAGTATTTATTACACATCCACACAAAAAAGAGTTTTGAAATTTGACTGGTAAACTGGCCAAGCAAGAGGAGGTGGGGACGGTTTGTATTCTAATTTCAAGCTGCAGGGCTCCCAGGTGTATTGTATAGGATTTCCTGTAATTTACAGGCAAAATAAGCAGTCTACAGGAAAATGTTTGCCACACTGTACATGTGTATTAATTACACAGCAGGATAAAATGATTTTTTTGTGACAGGAAGGGATGTGATCTACAGACAAACTATTAAACTGATGTGGAAACACAGACATTCTTCTGCCATTAAAAAGGGCTGCTGGATTGGGGTAAATAGAATTGGCAAGTGTCTTCTCACACTTTGTATTCCCAGGTCTGTGACTGGAGCATATCACAATGTGCCAGGCTCCGTGGGTAGAGGGGAAGGGAGATGTCTCCTTACAAACACACTCCGGGAACCTCGCTGTCTCGGCTATCCTGCAGGGGCTACTTCTGAACTAAGTTCCTCCGAGAGAAAGACCTCCCCCCCCTCCAGTGAGAAAGGAGGACTTTTACGATTTCAGGTGCGTATTGTTCAGTATCTCCCCAAGCATCGTATAATAATACAATTGAATTCTTACTAGGATCATCAGATAGATATCATTCTTTCACCTACCACTGAGCACTGCGAAAGCATCGCTTTTCATTACCACAGGTTAGTGCAATATGAAACTAGTTGGAGAGAGACAACACGGCACATCACAACCTCTCTTAAAAAAGATGAGGGAAATTCTTTTTAGATATGTAATCAAGGCTTGAGACATAAAGGGATATGAAAGGAATAAATAAAATATTCAGACTGCTTTTCTCAAGACCAAATTTCGTGTAACTGTACAGGCTTGTTCTCACTGCGAGATGAGCAATTCTTGTTACACTTGTGTTCAGATGCAATTTCTGAAACAGAACTTTTTTTTTTTTTTGACTGGTATGAAGAAGAAATCTCACCCGCCACACGCCTTTCCCCAAAGAGCTGGGTTAGACTACATATGGTTGGCATTCAGGAGGAAGAAGCTCAGAAACGCAGTTTTGTTTGACTAAGGCATTCCTTAAAACACAAAAACCTCAAAGCAAAACTTCTACCCGTATTCTTTGAACAACAAGGCCCGGATAGGGCTGAGGATCAGATTGCAGCAAGGCTTATCTGCAGATGACCTGTGGCATTTAAAGATGTCCAATTTTACCGTTATGCATTTAGAAGGAACACTTCAACCGCACTCCAAGTTAGTATTTCACTCCAAGTTAGTATTTCTTTCCTCAGCTGAGGGGGAGGGCAGAACAACAGCTCTGTGCCAGGACATTAGGACAAGGCTGAAGAAAGGCACTCGCCCCTGCCTTTGGAAAGGTTCTTGCCTTTTTTCTCAACTAATGAAACAGAAGGCAAAGCCAAAAGGCAAGAGGCGTATCACTTATAGGCTGAACAGCTGGATTGCCCAGTGAATCTGTATTTTAAAATGCTGTAAGGTCATCAGCTGTGCGAGCAAACCATCACAGATGTCTTCAAGATAAAATCTACACATCTCCAGAAGAGATCGTGCTCCTGCCAAGCACAAGTTTCTGGATTCAATACTGGAGCAAATGGCTGAAATTTTATAACTCATAGCCAGAGTGCAGTGGGCTGTCCCCATGGAGGAGGAGAGGCCCTAGCCCGGGCAGGTCCCTGTGAAGGCCCTGCAGCCCGTGGGGAGGGGCGGCTTCCCGGGCTGGGCCGGGGGCAAAGGCGCCGGGAGGGCGAGGCCGGCTGGGCAGTGAGAGCGCTGGGCACCACCTCGGCGGGCCGGGGGCCGCCCGGGCGCCGTGGGCCAGCCGCAGCGGGGCTGCGCGGCCTCCCCGCGGGCTCAGCCCCGGCTTGGCACCGCGGCCGGGGACAGAGGCAGGGAGAAGGCGGAGCCGGTGGCTGCGGTGCGCCGGGGGTACGTGGCCGCCGCCTCGGGGCCGCTCCGCCGCCAGCGGCCCTAGCGAGCCCGCGAAGGAGGCCGCTGTCAGCCGGGCGCGGGGCAGCCCCCGGGCGAGCGCCCCCCCCCCGGCACCGCCGCAGCCACACCGGCTCCCCCCGACGCCGGCCCGGCCCCGGGGCCCTCGGGCGGCAGTGGGAAGGCCGGGGGGAGGGGGCGCCCCCCCCCTTATTTTTGACCTGAGCAGGCTGTAAGAGCGGGCTAGCCAGAAGCGTATGAAGTTTAACAAAGACAAGTGCAAGGTCCTGCACCCGGGACCAAGTAAGCAAAGGGCCCAGCACAGGCTGGGACTGCGTGGCTGGGGAGCAGCTGAGAGGGCGGCGGGGGTCCCGGTGGACAACAGGCTGAACGCAGGCAGCACTGTGCCGCTGCAGCGACCGAGGCAAATCGGATCCCGGGCTGCATCCGCAGGGGCGTTACTAATTGCGAAGGAGATGGGATCGTCCACCTCCACTCAGTGCTTGTCAGGCCACTCCTGGAGTACTGTGTCCAGTTCTGGTCCCCAGAATTCAAACAAGATGCGGACAGACTGGAGAGGGTCCCAAGGAGGGCCACAAAGATGACCAAAGGGCTGGAGAACCTGCCCTATGAGGAAAGACTGAAGGAGTTAAGTCTCTTCTCCCTGGAGAAGAGGAGGCTCAGGGGGGACCTCATCACAGTATTCCAGTCCTGAAAGGGCGGCTACAGGGAGGATGGAGGTTCTCTCTTCACAAGGAGCCAGATGGAGAAGACAAGGGGCAATGTGTACAAGTTGCTCTGGGAGAAGTTTCATCTCGATACAAGAAAAAACTTTTACAGTGAGACCAGTCATTCACTGGAACAACCTCCCCAGGGCCATGGTAGAGTCCCCGTTCTTGGAGGTTTTCAAGATGCAATAGACAGGGTGCTAGATAATCTCAGCTAGGCTCCCTTTCCCACGAAAGGCTGGACCAGATGATCTTTCAAGGTCCCTTCCAACCTGAGCCATTCTATGACTCTGTGATTCTTCCCAGCACAGGAGACAGGGAAGAGAACAAAAGACAGAATTTATTTGACCATGGCCAACATGGGTCAGTCAGTGGGCAGAGAGGGAAGTAAGAGTGGAGACAAGGCCGCAGTCACAGCTAAAGCATTACATGGAAATTAGCACAGGAGCCATTCTCTGAGCTGTCTTTGCTGTATACCTGAGGACTGATGGCTTTGGTGTAGTGAGGGAGTAAATGACCTCTGGGCACTCCCTGGTTCAGTCTAGCTCTGCTGTGGGGACACCAGTACAGCCAAACTCTACAGAAAACAACATCTTTTTTATTTGGTATTAAGTTGGTAGGACACAAAATCTAGACCTGTGTTTAAATGCTGCAGCCCTTAATGGTCTCCACAATTTAATGAAACTTTAATAAAAGTGACTCTAACTGTTTCAGTTCAGTCCCTCTTTCTGCACGTAGAAATCCCTCCAAGGGGGTGTTCTTCTGCCATCATCTCTGAGGCATTCTTCCCCTCCTCTTCAAGATAGGGGGGGGAAAAATCTTGCTGAAAATTTCTAGAGAAAATAGAGTTTAATTTCTTGGAGGTGTTTTGTTGACAAGAAAATAGAAAGCATGTGTCTCTGCTTCTCTTACTGTACTTCCAAGTAATGAAAGTATTTAAGGAGGTACAATTATGGTCTTGGCAAGCACCTGCGGCTCTTGGAACTGCTTTTTCACACTGAATAAACACTGCAGTTAATCTGTTTATGTTACACTGCACTGGAAAACTATCTCCAAGAAAAGGCTACAAGTATGTATTTTCCACTCCTTTCCTATGTTTTTAATGTTACATTAATAACTTGTTTAAATGATTTGATTCTTCTTTTTTATCTCTCTATTCACAAGACGGCCAGTCAAAAGCAGTTTTTAATTAACAAAGATATAAACCTAGGGATTACTGCGCTAGGTCAGACCAATGATCCATTCTGGTTTTGACAGTGGCCAACAGGAGATGCTTCAAAGCAATGCGTAGGAAGCACTGTAATGAACAATAACAGCATAACTTCCTGCAGGGACCTGAGGTTCTTAACACACACATCTTACTGCTTGCATATGCACCCACTGTGAGGGTTTACATCCCTTCATTTAAACAAATAAATATATATATGCATATAGACAGTTATCAGTATCTACATTCATGTCAAATCTTTGATTTCATGTGATTTTTAAACCTGTTCCTTCCTTAGAGTCAACTATATCTTGTGGCAGTAAGTTCTATAATTTAAATAAGCAGTCTGTGAAAAACAAATGAACAAAAAAGCCCCCAAACCGCAAACTACCTGGTTTAAAAAGCAACCTTGTTAGAATGAGGGGAGAGCATACAAACCTACCCACTGCCTGCTATCCACGCCCCTCACATCCCCACAGCACCTGTGGTTATTGCATGAGGGATATTACAGGGTATGGTATCTGGGCTTATCCCCTCGGTATCAGGTTATGTATCAATTGTCTGTGAATTTGCCTAATCCCCTTTTGTTGATACTGTGTGTTCCCACAACTGCCGTTGCATCACTAACGGCTTTGTAAATAAGTTCCCTCCTTTTATCTATTTTCAGACAATCTCTTACCAAATATAGAGTGCCTCCTAGCTCTTGTACTGCAGGATTTGATGGATTGTCCTTCTGCTTTCACCTCATCATCCACTAGCTTTGTAAAACTCAGTCTTTTCCCCTCTCAGCCTTCTCCAAATGGAGGAGTCCCAGCTTGTCTAGTTTCTCCTCATAAATGCAAGTGCTCCATCCCTTTAACTGCATTATTTACCCTTTCTCTGGACCATTTCTAACTGCACTGTGTCCTTCTTGAGATGCAGAGACCAGAACTGTGCATAGCATGGCTTTTTTATTGTAATCCTGATTAAAAATACTACAATACTTTTGATTCCTTAGCACCTATGTGCCCTATGCATGGACATTTCAGCTGGGTTTATGCATGAACAGGGGACAGAGCATTGAAAAACTCCCTGTTCCATGACCAGTCCCTTGGATCAGTGGGAACCTGCAGGAACCCAGAGATCAAAGGCGCAGCTGGTCTGCGAATGATTTTCTCTCAGAATATGGGTTGCCAACACAGTAGAGGTCTAGTACAAGGCAACTTTGAATGTGGACAATGCAAGTAATCAGAACAGACTAAAGTTACTATTTTGTACATATTACAACAGAGCTAAGCCATACTTGCCACAAACGTGCAATGTAAAGCAGAGCCCTTAGCTGCAGGCCCTTAGCAAGCAGGAGGCTGCTTGAGTCATGGTCATATCTGATAGGAAGTTTTACTCTGCAAATGTTGATACTCATGATGCCTGTATGGCCTCAGTACCTGCTGCCTGTAACAAACCTCTCGCAAGGAGAAACACTCTGAGCGCTGTATAGGAACCCAACACATGGTCTGAAAAGCAGAGGTCATCTTCTGCCCTGCTGTCTAAATTAAAGAGAGCAATGGCTGGTTCAAATTGCCCAGTGCTAAGGTTGGCTTACTGTATTGCCTGGGGAGCAAAACCATCAGCAGCCGTTGGTAGCAGGCGGTTATAGACGAAGAGGCTCTGCTCCTCTCTACTGACTTTGTAACTCCCTGGATATGGCCTTAATATTCATGTTAAAAAACACACAAACTCATCCTTTGTTCCTGCTCTGAACTACAACTACAAACTATGAGCAAATCTTGAGAAGATTACACGAATACTACAAGTTAGCCAGTGGATGCTGAGCCTTGAAAGAGAATCACTGTGTCCTGCCCTGCTGCTATTAGATCCTAGAAAAGAGTGGCCAAGAATTTGAAAACATGGCTAGAAGATTTTCTTTTCAAGTCCATAAAGCTGTACGCTTCATCTTTTTCTCCCATTTTAGGCCCAAATCCTACAGTTTCATTTGAGGATAAAGTCAGAAGTCAGTAAGAGCCCTTCTATTGACTTCAGTTGGCATTGTATTGGGACTGGTGTTTTTAAAATCATAACAGTACAAGGAGGTAAAAACTGTGTGTCCATAAGGTTAAAGAAAAGTGTGCGTGTTTAAAACATTGACGAAATTGTTCTGAGAACAATTCATCTTTCTGAAAATATGAACCTTATGATGCTGCCAAGGTCAGGGAGAGCTGTGATAATTTAGTGCGTAAGTGCTAGTCATACAGCACAATGCCACATTATTTAATTTTGTAACACATTCATACAACTGCCTGACAATAGCCATGGACGTTAACACTACCTGTGGGCTGAGGTCAAGGCAACGTAGTTTAACGTTAAAACAAAAGAGCTAATTGGATTCCTGTTCAAGTTCTAGCTTATTATGTGATCAGAGTTACTTTTCTTCTTTCTGCCTCGGTCAGCTCATCTGGAAAGGAGGACCACAGTGTGACTCATGACTGAAATGTGAAAGAAAAATGCAGTGCATATGCCTGGCTTATTTGGCCATTCTTCCTAATTTCTCTGTCCCTTTTTTTGCCATTCAACTCTGGTTTGCGAATTCCAGGCCATTTCCCTTGGAGAGCAGAAACGCAGCTCACCTTGTGAAATGGGAAGGACTAATATTAAAAAGAAGAAGCCATCTTCAGCTGTAAAAAGTAGATGTCTTGCTAATGCCAAAATTAATAATACAGAGATATTTGGGGCTTATACTTCATTCTTACAACTGGAGTGCACAGAATATTTTATAAATAAGACTACATCACATACCCAAAATCTTATAGACAAATAAGCGCTATCCGCTTTCCACAGAAGAGAAGCATAAACACAGAGCAGTTAAATGAGCAATACAAGGAGACTGAAGAAATTCAAGACTGAAAAAACAAAATCCCAGAATTTTCGCCTCCTTGTTTCTAAACTCATCAAAAAGACTTTTCTCTCAAAAAATGGGATTAAATAATTTAATCAAAGACATAACCTTGTTTTATATTAAATTGCATGTAAAGCTCTCTTCTGTTTGCAGAGGAGCTGAGAGTCACCCTCTGAAATGGCTGTTGTATAGTGTGACTTTCAAAATAATATCCTTTCAGTGCACAAAAGGAGAGAGCAAAAGATATATGTCCTCTGGCTCAACGTGTATGGTTGTCTCCAAGGAGTTCATACAGATGATCAGACCACAAACTGTCAAATTCACAGGAGTGGGGATGTCAGGAGGGAGAATAGTCCCGGCTCAAAACTAGAACACACTCGATTGCCATCAAACTTCAAGAAGGAAGAACCGGCGAACCCCTCACATCACACATCCTTCGCACCGCCTGGGTGCAGAGCTGTGCCCCAGTAATCCTGAGTTTTGAGCTGCAGCCTTTCCCTTTGGAAGTCTTCCCCCTCCCTAGTCCCCTCACACACAGAGCTGCCCACAATTCCCTGAGCAGCAAATGCCTTAGTTTTATTTTTGGGAAGGACTACTGCAGGGTTCGTCCCTGTATGCACAAACTGATAAACAGGCAGATTCAGTCCCCGCAGGCTAAACTTAAGTTCTCTCTGCAGATGTATTTTTGTTATAAGCTGTGGCACACTGTTGTGCCATGTAAAAAATGTAGTTATTCAAAGAAGTGGTTTTAAGTTCAAAGATAATGTCATGCTCATTTGGAATATAAGCATGAGCAACGCACTCACAGACACACTTTCTGTCTCCCTACATCCCTCTCTCAGCTGTAGGCAGGGTGGTAATATATAAAGAGAGAGCAGGTGGGATTTTTTTTAGGTGGGGAAGAAAAAGACTTATAGCTTTAAAGCTAAGTTCACTGCCTATCCCACATCTTGGAAATGAAACAAAAATGTCTCACGAATTGAGCAGGCATGCTGCAAAATAAAAAGAAACAATAGCCTGCAGATAAACGCAGGAAATTCGCTGATTAAAATGCAGGATTTTATTTCAAAAGAATTTGGGCAGAGTCTCCATTTTTCCCGACTGCTTCTATCACCTGTATGAAGGGGCGCTGGACTTATACATGCAAAAGCCATTTATCCACTTATATTTGCTATCTGGCAAGGGCTGAGTCCTCAAAGAGCTCAGAAATAAGGAGCTTTCAGGTTGGCACCTACCTAAATAGCCTCGCTTGCTATATGTAAATGGTCTCTGTGGCCATAGAGATTTTGCTGAAGGCATTTGCTCTATGCATGTAACTCTGACACTGTTCAGAAGAACGGGGTTAGGACTCTGATCTCCCTGTGTAGTCAGAGAAGAGGGATAAGCCCCATAAGTGGGATGAGAAAGAGGTTGGAGGACTAATGCAATGATTTAACATGCTTTCTGTGAGCAGGCAGTCCCAACGTCTGAACTTCAGTCTCTGATAGTCCATTCCCTGCCTGCTACGTTTTACAAAATGCCTAGGAAAAACACTTTGCACATCATCTTCTGCACATCAGCAGTGTAAGACAATTAATCAGGGATTCCAGTGCCACATCATAAATCATGGCACCTGGTGTCACTGACACTTGAAAGACAAAATGTGAGAATCTGTCTATAACGATATCCTTTAACTCAGGCAAAATCACTTTGGCCTTTCAGTGTGTTTGCGAATGCCATTGCTGGCAGCCCAAATGGCCCTGCTTCAGGGTCTGATCCTGATCTCACCGATTTGGTCATGCATATTAACTTAGACATTTTACTGTGATAAATGGTCACATATGTAAAATCAAAATGGAGCCTTCAGCAGACTTTTTACAATAGCACAGGAAAATAACCTCCCTACTACTTATTCCATTATCACAGACTAATTGGAAGACCTGGAAAAGTCCCTCCACGTCATTAGCTGCCTACGAGATGAGAGCGCTGCAGCAGATTCAATTCTTCACCACGATGGCTATCGTAACACAGGAGGGATCTGAAGTCCAGGCTGTAACTTTACCACTCCCCTTGCACAAGAGATGCACAGTGGTGAAATATCCCCAAAACGGGATTAAACAATTATGTTTAGAAACACAAACACATAGAGACCTCCCACTAACTCAGCATATTCTTTTGAAAGTTGGCACTGTCAAAACAAACACAGTCGCCTGTAGCACCCTTCCACTGCTCCTGCTGACAGCGCTAGTGAGGAGGAGGAGGTGCTGAGTACTTTGTTATTATGAGGAGGAGGATAGTGTTGGGAAAGGTGTTGAGTTTGACACAGAAGTATCAAGAGCAGGAAAGCGAAAGTCAAGGAAATCAGCCTTGTGCCATCTAAAATTGCTCTGGCACTAAACCTACAAAAATCAATGACTCTGCTTTCACAGTAGTTTTCACATGATCCTGAGGGAGCGTACAGCACGAGTTGCACCAGATGGAAAGTCACTGGAAGTAGAGAGTGAGACAGGAGCAACGTTGGTATCTATCAGCTACATCAAATGCAGAATTCACAAACAGTAATTAGGGCTATTCACATCTATCCCTGCCTTTCACGTCTGCTGTATCAGTGTGGAGGGAGAGACAACACAGAGAGAAAACAGACATGTTATAAATATATCTGCAGGTAGTAAAATGATTGTTTATACTCTTATGTATTTGTGCCTTTTATCTGAGTAAAAATTTGGTAATACAACAGTCTGAATTTTAGGTTAGAAGTTATTTTTCCCTGGTTCCACCTTTTCAAACCCATTTCATCACAGCAGCTTGTCTTCCTCTGCCCTCCCTGACAAAAACACCCCTTCCCACGCCACATTTAAAACCTTCTCACAAAGGAAACTGAAGGAAAATAATTTTTGTGCAACTTATCCATCTTTCAAAGCAGCTTCTGGCAGAAGGGAGCTGAGAGTGATGAGTCCATAGAATAATAAATAATAACAATATTGAGCAGTTTTGCAGAGCAAATATACATTGAAAAACTTTTCCTCTTGAGGGCCTGACATTATTAATTTGTTCTCCAAATACGCTAGCGAGGGGAGTCAGCCCATTTTTACAGACAGGGAAAGTGAGCATATAGATTTCAATAATTGTTTAAGACACAGAGGAGTCCATTCCAGAACCTGGGCAGAACAGCTCACAGGAGATTACAGTCCATATCCGTGGCAAAATTTGGGCAGAGCCCTGCCACCACAATAATTGCTATCGGCCAGTGACGCATGCTTGGGGTTTTTGACACCTGTGAATAATATCCTCCCTGAACTGGCCTTCCCTGTGGTCCAGAAGGAGCATGTCCTAGGCTTTAAGAAGCAGCAAAGGCTCAACAGAAGTTCCTGTAATTATTGATGACAGAAGTATTTCTAAGCCCTTCCCAGCTTCTGCTTAAAAGGGTTCAAACTCATACTAATCTACTGCCTAAGTAATATGTGACATCCAAGCAACCCATTTTGAGTCGCACAGACACCCATCTGGGACATCCTTTCCCAGCTGTTCCCCTGTGGAACAGCAGCACTTTTTTATTTTTTACCATGAGGACTCCATTTTCAGCCCCATTACTGCACAGCAGAGATTTCAGATGAATTGAGGGGAGGGGGAGAAGACCTGAACTGACTTGCTGTATCCACATGAAATGGTTAGTGAATGACCTTGTGTCCAACCTTCTAACATCTAAGACAAAAGCATGGAAAAGCTGAACAAAGGAAAGCCGGAAAGCTCACTGAACAGGGGGTGTATGGGGGTGTGCGGGTGTTGTTTGTTTGCATAGAGATAGAAATTGAGGTTGATAAGCAGCCAGCTTAATTTTAAGCCTCTTCCTGTTTTATAGTACTTGTAGCAGAGTCACAAAAGTAACAACAATTTCCAGGACCAGCACAACACCAATAGCAGGTCAAAATCTTGCTTGCCATACTCACACTAATGAGCTCTCAAAAATCAATGGATTTAGGGATTCCTGTGCGGACAAACATCACTTGCCCCAGGTTCCCCTGATAATGGCTTGGTGATGAAACCAACCTTCATCCTCCCTTTTCCTTATAGGATTCCTTATGAGCCAGATTATAATGCAGAAGTAACCCAGGCAGAGGGATGGCCTTTCTATGTTACCTCCTGCTTGCTCTAGGCAATTGCTTGCACTGGCACACCAGTATGATATGGCACATGCTGATGCTAGGGCTGTTGCGCTTGCTTTTTAGAGCTATTGATTTCCTGCCCTTTCTTGTAAAGGATTCTGTGAACTGGAAGCAGTTAAAGGTTAACTGCAAAGATTTCATTAAAAAGAATATTTTAAAATTGTTTAAGATCCTAAATCATTAGTAGTTAAATGCCTACACCTAAGAATTGCACTGAAATGTACGTCTTTAGGCAACAATGTTCCAAGAGTTACCTGCCAATATGAGTGCCCGAGATTCTGCTCACTCTGCTACAGCTCGGCACCCGCAGGCAGCCCCCAGCTCTGTGTCAGGCCCTGGCAGTAGTGCTGGCTGTCACGGGGGAACCTCTGCTTGGGATCTCACTAATAAGAGGAAGAAGAAATGGGTTTTACCAGCTGGCAGAGCCTTAAAGTAATCGAAGTCTGGCATTTTGGTGAGAATGAAAAGTCAGAAGGAGATGCTGGGAGAAGGGGAAAACATGTCTCTACCAGCACTCCTATCCCTGGCATCTGTATGAATGAGTAAGAGCAGGAAGACATGAGTCTAACCCTGTGGTAGAGAGACAGCATCTCCACTAGTCAACATCAACAACTCCTGGTGGGGTGCCTGGGGGAAAGGGCTGGCGAGAAGCAAAAGAAACATTAAAGGGACAATATGCACCGAACACTCCTGCCAGAGGGTAAGAGAAGTGAGGAAAAGGATTGCTGCCCAAAATACAGTGCGCACATATGCATGTGGAGGGGGAGTTTACATACATCTTGTTTACAAGCTGTAACATTATAAACTGACATTTCTGTTATTGTGGTTGTGTTTCCCCATTTATGCTCCTTTTTCCTCAGTGGCATTTTCTCTGCTTTATGCACAAACTTAGGCTTTAGCAAAAGAGGGAAGTTTGCTGCCTGAGAGCACCAAGGGGAGCCATTTTGCTCACCTGGGGATCTACGCAAGTATGTGCGTTTGTTAATTTTAGGAGGAACCTCCTGACATCCAAACCCAGCATCCACTGCTGCCAACAGCACCTGGCAGAAGGGCTACATCCTGCGCATCCTTTGGCAGTTTTTCTGTGAAGCGGCTACAACAGAGCTACAGTACAGATGGCCCTTCATTTGGGGGTGTTTGGATCCAGACCCTCCATTTGGGTCTGTCTGAAGGGAAACTGCCTTCGAGATATGCAAATATTTTGTTTTTAAAGCTATACAGACATGGCTCAACTAATTTCCCTTTTCTTCTCCAGTGCCAGTTCCACCTGTCATTCAGGTAATGCAAAGGCTTCCCCTACAGTAGCCAAAAAATTCTCTACTTCTTTCAGCTCTACATCACCACCCAAACACTAACGCTGGGGACACAGCCAAGGGGACAGGCTGTAAGGGCAGGGTACCTGTACTGAGTTTGTGTGGCAAGGTCTTGGTAGTGGCGGGGCTACAGGGGTGACTTCTGTGAGAAGCTGCAAGAAGCTTCCCCTATGTCCAATAGAGCCAATGCCAGCCGGCTCCAAGACAGACCCGCCACTGGCCAAGGGTGAGCCCATCAGCGACGGTAGTAGCACCTCTGTGATAACATATTTAAGAAGGGGGAGAAAAAAAACCTGCACAACTGCAGCCAGAGAGAGGAGTGAGAATACGTGAGAGGAACAGCTCTGCAGACACCAAGGTCAGTGAAGAAGGAGGGGGAGGAGGTGCTCCAGGTGCCAGAGCAGAGATTCCCCTGCAGCCTGTGGTGAAGACCATGGTGAGGCAGGCTGTCCCCCTGCAGCCCATGGAGGTCCACGGTGGAGCAGATATCCACCTGCAGCCCGTGGAGGACCCCACGCCGGAGCAGGTGGATGCCTGAAGGAAGCTGTGACCCTGTGGGAAGCCCGCACTGGAGCAGGCTCCTGGCAGGACCTGTGGATCCGTGGACAGAGGAGGCCACACTGGAGCAGGTTTTCTGGCAGGACTTGTGACCCTGTGGGGGACCCACGCTGGAGCAGTCTGTTCCTGAAGGACTGCACCCCGTGGAAGGGACCCACACTGGAGCAGTTCGTGAAGAACTGTAGCCTGTGGGAAGGACTCACATTGGAGAAGTTTGTGGAGGACTGTCTCCTGTGGGAGGGACCCCAGGCTGGACCAGGGGAAGAGTGTGAGAGGAGTCCTCCCCCTGAGAAGGAAGGAGCAGCAGAAACAACGTGTGATGAACTGACCACAACCCCCATTCCCTGTCCTCCTGCGCCATTGGGGAGGAGGAGGTAGAGAAATCAGGAATAAAGATGAGCCTGGGAAGAAGGGAGGGGTGGGGGGAAGGTGTTTTTAAGATTTGGTTTTATTTCTCATTATCCTACTCTGATTAGATTGGTAATAAATTAAACTAATTTCCCCAAGTCGAGTCTGTTTTGCCCATGACAGTAATTGGCGAGTGATCTCCCTGTCCTTATCTTGACCTACGAGCCTTTCGTTATGTATTTTCTCTCCCCTGTCTGGCTGAGGAGGGGGAGTGATAGAGCGGCTTGGTGGGCACCTGGTGTCCAGCCAGGGTCAACCCACCAGAGCACCCCAGCAGCCTCGGGGGGCTGAAGTTCCCTTGGGGACACTGAAATGAAATGCTGCTCTATGCTGGGGCTTAACCAGCCCTGTACTGGTGGATTTGAGGAGGAGCAGAAATGAAGGGCATGATGTGATATGTGAAACATACCCAGTAGGATCTATCCCCCGCAAAGGATCCAGCCACAATAAGTTCATTCAGTCTTCTTAGTCATTCGAGTACTTTCAGCATTATTTTTTTAAAGATTTGTTCTACCTCCTAAGAATTGCTTCTCGATGCAAAAGCAGAATGAGGAATACATCTTCTCTTTCCCTGCTGAATCCAACTTTGAAAAACATAATGCTTCTCATCTTAGTTCCTCCCCAAGTCAAAATAAGCCAACCAAATCCTGCAGTATACCTATCAATACAAACAAAAGATGCAGAGGTGTTTTTCTGTAGCAGAAATAAACACAGTTTAAGGAATGATTTTCCTTTCATGACAGCTTAAGGTCCTTCAAACTTGACAGAATTGATTACTGAATCAAAGCAAAGGAAGGCAGGGAATGGAGTTTTCTTGCATACACCTGTAATGTTATACACTGCGTGCTGCAGGGAAGGAAGTGAAATGCTTGAGCTATCAGTAAGGAAAACCCAGAGAGGAAAAAGAAGAAGGGATATCTTGGGATTAGCTTTAGCGTAACATCCTGCAGTATGTTTACTTTTCTTTTCTTCTCCATCTCGTATTTCTTCATGGGATCAGTCCCCAGCCCTGCAGACCCTCCCAGGAGTACAATGCCCCTTTCGTGTATTGTACGAGTGGCACTGAGAGTACGGCAGCTTCATAACATAAAAGGAAAAAAAGAGTCTCCCTCAACGCCATCATCATTTTTAAAAAAGGCAATTGATGTCGCCTGAAGCAGCAGCTATGAAGCCCAATTATACCACATTTCATTCAAGTGTCAAAAATTGGAATAATAATAACCAACAACGAGGAGCATATATAGGAAATGACGCTGCCATGTTCTTTTGTTTTGGCCACGCGTTTTCATAAATTCATGCTTCGAGCAGACCCAGTGCCACATTCCTTCAAGGACTTTCTTGTTCGCTATTGTTTTCAGTTCTTAACAATTGGCTTCCCTGACTACTTTCCTCGTGTTGACAGTCGCTCACAGAGCCTCCATATGCTCTCACTACTTGGGTAGTCAATCATTTGTGAATTAGCTACCCAATCAAATATCTACAAGAGAGGCTGGTAGTGTTTATTCATTGCTGGTGTTTTGAGTGAGTGTATTGCTTGCAAAAGGTGTCAGATTAAACACGCAGAAATGAATTTATTCACAGAATACGGATTGCATAGTCGCAAGCAGAGAGACAAGCACTGGCCTGAGTTCACACTGGGTTTCTGTTGGTTTTTTTTTTCCTTTGTTTTATTGTGATTTAGACCGTGCCTGAGGTAAGATGTCCCTGGACTCAGGAAGACTTCAGCCACCTGCTTACTTAAAATGGGATATTCGGAAAGAGGCCGGAATCTTGGCTGGAAGCAAGAGAGTGGCTCCAGGGGCTGCCTCAGTGTGGAGGACAGAAAGGTTAAAGCAATCAAAGACATCCCGATGGCATGTCTTTCTCATCTTAGATCATGGAGGTGCATACTGCAGCCCTGCGAAACACAGTCCTCTTTGCATCAGCAATATTCCTGCATTCCCAGCTGCGTGGATGGAGCCTTCATAACCCCTTGACAAAGAACACAAGAAGCACTTGTGTGTGATGCTATGTATGATCTCAGACAAAAGCAGTCCTTCTTTTAAGATCTGCTTCAAAACACCAACACAATACTTTCCTTAGCTGTCATTTTGGGGGAATTTAAAGGCATTTTAATACTGGGCAACACAGCCTAAAACAAGCAATGCCAACCTGCAGAAGAGCCAAGCTTTCATACAGCAGAGTCGTTCCAAATCAGGATTTTCATTTGCCCATCAGAGACACTGCCTAATTCAGACCTGGACACAAACCTTCACAGGACTTAAATACACAGCTCAGGTGAACTCACCTCCTTTTATAAGAAAAGGGCAAACAAGTTGAGGTAACGAGGCTGTGTTTGGTGATCTCACTTTACAGCCCTTGTTTATGCTAAAAGATGACTAACATATATATCCACAGGGGTTCCACTGTCACCTTTACTTGACTTTAGAGATTACCACTAATCTATTTATAAGCAAAAAAAATATTTTAACTGCCAGTCCAAAGAAAATGTCACTAGTGATGAGAGAATCGAGCTGATTTCTTTTCTTCTCATGAATCATTGTCACAATAAAGGGTCTGTGTGACAACTCTGCCCTTAGAAATCATTGAAAAACCCAATTCCTTTGAAATTATGAGTTGGTTGGTCCTTATATTGATAGTACTCGGTGACGGTGACAGTGATGCACAGGAAGAAACGTAACTTAGCTGCTTGTCATAGTTCTTGCTTCAGCTGACTTCCAGCAGCATTTACTATTCTGTATTAATAGAAATTAAAATATTAAACACTTACTCATTAAGGTATGCAGATATGATTCACAGGGAACTAGTAAGAAAATGCTATTTTTAAGTGGAGGTATTACAGTGAAGAATACTTCAAGTTAGAGCTTCCCAGAAGAAAGATAAAGTACTTGTTTATTCAGTGTCAGTTGGAATAACAAAAATTTGTTTTATTGGTAATAGTACATCAATACATATTAGGTCAATGGCAATTTTCCTGAAGTTTTCCCTTCTTCAGAATTCATGAAAGAAATTTAAAACACTCAAGGCAAATGTTCAGTACGAGGGACAGTAATGTAAAGAATCAAAGTGGAACTACCTGGATTGTACATTAAATAAAAGGCAGAGAATGAGCACTGAGTGAATTTTTATATGTTCACATTACAACAAACTAGTCAAAGATTCTGACCCCTGGCACTGGAGAAATCTTCCCAGTTTTGATATTTTCAATAAAATAATTCCCAAGAGGGCTGGAAAAAACACTCTCTCTCTCTCTCTCTTTCTTTCAATAAAATGAGACCCCATCTGTATTATGAAAAAGAATACTAATAATTTGATAGTGTTCTGAAGTAGCTTTTATAAAGCTTTTGCTTGGGATTTAATATTGCCCAGGAAGTCCATCAGATTTTCATGGCTTTGCTGGAGAAAGAAATGTGCAGCATTGAGTGTCAGCTCCTAGCTCGTGCAGTCAACAACTCATACATCAGCAAAGGTAACGCTGAAGGTGATGTGCTCAAATCTTCTACAGCCAACCCAGGCTACAGTGGAAGGAATCTGGAGAGGAGCTAATTTCAATAATGTGGTATGGGTAGGTCCCATCTGTACACAAGAAATCGCCTGATTAGTATGAAATGTGTTCCCTACACTGAAATGACTTCAGAACACCTCTGCTTTTAGGGCCCTGACGGCAGGAAGGCTTCTCGGCTGACTTCCTCTGAGCTGATTGTACACAAATATTTGAGTATAGTGCGAGATTATTACTTTAAGAAAGAAAAAAAAAAAGGCAAGAGAGTCGGGCAGCAGTGTGTAATAACGAATAGGTGCACGCAGTCAAAACAATTAATGTCACTTTGCAAGGTCTTTTGGAAATATATCAACAGAGGGAACCCACAGATGGCTCCTTTTCAGTGCATTTTGGAAGGGAGTAGGATGGGCCATGCTACTGTAAATTCCAGGCTGAAAGATGAGAAGGACAAAAAAAAAAAAAAAAAGAAAAGGAGAGAGAAAAAAAAAGTATTATTTATTTTTTCCTCCTGAATTTGCTCTTCACAGATAAAACAAAATAAAATAGGGCATATACAGCCAGGGCAAAGATTGAATCAGAGGATGAATGGTCTAATGCAACAGATACACCAAGCTGACCCATAATGCCATAATGCTGGGTAAAAGACCAGAATTTTCCAGTGCTCAGCACCATTTAAGGCCAGGTTTGCAGAAAGTGTCCTTCCCAGGAGGGCCAGCATAGCAGAAAGCATTTGGCTTCCTCTTGATGTTTGCAGAAATGTTTTCAGAAGACCTTATTTTCCTGGCATGCTGCCTTCTTTCTATACCTGGTTATTTAAACAGGACTTTGAAAGTCTGAATTATCATCTCCCTGATTGTCAGCTTCCTATCATTAAAATGGGAATAAAAATAAACTTCTTTCATGGCCCAGGAGCAAGGAGGATAAATGCAGAGGTGCTTAATGCAGAGAAACTTCACTGCTGGGGGTCAGACAAGGATATGATTTTGCATCAACAATTCTTACTTTGCTCTTGTTGTGGTGTTACCCTTCATTAAGTACTCAAACATTCAGAATAAAGCAACAATGCTCTCTGCTCTCAGAAATCCTCCATTTCCAAAATGACTGAGCAGCATTGCTCGCTGAAACTGTTGCCCCTTTCAGAGATCAGTCTTGATTCCCTTCCTTCACCTTCAGTTTGCCCAGAGCTTGGTCCTGCTTTTCTCAAGCAGACAGCTGATAGGCTTGGCACGTACAAGAGGATTACACGTGTATGTTTGTGGGTGTGTATGTATAATTTTAAACATGCATATATATAATATATACATATATGTGTGTACATGTTTAACCAGTGTTATTGCTGGGAAAGGATGGACAAACAGCTTGAACAAAACTCCAGTAGTTTTTAAACATCAGGTAGTTGGATGTATCAGAGGGGCAGAGAACAACACTTGCTCAGTGACAGAAAATAGACTGTTTCTAGGGTTATTCTTGCCCTCATTGGCTCCACGTATGTAATGATGACCCAGTGTATTGTAACTCACAGCAACGTTGGCAGACAGCAAACATTGTCGGAAGCCATGCCAAGAGGAGAAAAGATTGTTCTTTTGCTCTTATATTTTCAAGTACAGTCTTGCATTTGCCTTATTTATCGCTAGTCAGTTGAAGGGACAGAAGAGGTGAATTTACCAGATACAGCTATCCTGTTAGCCCTCTCGTTGCCTTTTCCTATAAAACATTCACAAACCTTTTTTAAAAAGTGGCCATTTCCAAGTCACAGAAAGGTCAGGAGGCTGTCGGAGAAGTTCTGCGGTATCTCCCAGCTCTGGCAAGACACCACTTCAGGTCTGAGTAAGCCCCATGCACAAAAGAAAGCCATGTTGTACATGGTGTGGGCTCACCAGCCAGCCAACGGGTGGTGGTCCTCAGTGGGCCCAGGGAGGAGAGCAAAGATGACAAGTTCTGAGGAAGATCTGAGGAGCTAATGAGATACCCCGTAGGTGTGTCGTGTAGGTTTGGGGTTCAATACTGTGAATTGCTACACTGGGAAAAAGCAGCTACACTGGGAAAAAGCTGCTAAGGAAGAGCATAGATAAACAGTATCATTTCCATCTTTTAGGGACAAGAATAAGTGGAATTATTTCATCATGTAAGTCACAACCACAAAGGGCCTTCCACCATACCAATTCCCTGTAAAAATATTTGAAGACTTGTGCACATCTGAAGGAAGGACTCAGAATAAAAGAAGGATCCTCCTCTGTATTTTAACAATGACTTCTGAAGAGCACTTACCATGTTTTACTTTAGAAGTACATTTCTGCATGCATACAGGTGTAAGAATTTTCATCAAGTTTGGAGAGAAAAGGCGAAAGCTTTTAACATTAGTCAAGGACACAGAGTGGTTAAAGTGATATTTCTTTCCTCCTGCTTTAACCAATTACTCCTGCACTCCTGTGTATGATTTCAGACTACTCTGTTTCAGGAGAAGCCTGGGAAGAGCCCTTCGCTGAGGAGGCAAGATATATTTTCAGCATTTGATAATCTATTTTCTTAACAGCTTGGTAAGCAAACTGTGCTCCTTATCCAGAGCCTGGTAGATATGGTGCAAAAAAGTTATTTCTGCTCCTACACTGACAAACAGCCTACGTGGTCTGTGGTGGCCGCCTCTGATTCTGTTATGGGTAGCCTTCTCTTCAGAAAGTTTAACTTTCTTTAGGACACCTCACACAGCATCGTCTTGCCAGTGAGAAGTTTTAGCGCTTTCCAATACCTGAGAGTGCTGCTTTAACCTGTGTTTAGAAAAAAACCCTGTGGCTTTTGTGGTGTCTATCACACAGCAATCCATAGCTTCTCCTCTGGCCTTAAACAGATGAGCATCACAATCCTCCCCTTCCTTTCCCCTGCCTAATTAACATGAGGTTTTGGATTAGGTTCTTCTCCCTACCCAGATGATGATATTCAAGCTGAACTATGAGCTCCTTCAGTCACTCTTCTTCCACTTCAGCACTCTCCACCCATCTTCTGCAGTATCACATATGACCACCTATTACATTTTGCTTCATGCCTCCTCTCCGCTGTGTCTGAGGGGCTGAGACTGGGGAGATGCTAAGGGGGAAGGGCTCCTGCTGCTCACAGATGGTCAGGCAAAGCTAATGAAGAACCAGACAGTTTCTTGTTCTACAGCTCCACCATCTCCAGGTCTTAACATGAAACCACACCATGTAGTGCTTTTCACTGAGCACAGGGCATTGAGGGATTGGGTTTTCATGTTGCCAGTCATACTGTTCTCCCATAAGCCAACCCACACCTTATCTAGTATTTTACACTGGATGAATAGACTCTGTAGTCTACTCTGTAGCCCTCACCAGGAGGTTTTCCTCCAGGACATCAGGGCATACCTGGAAATGGAAATTACTGGCAAGAGAAGGTTGCAAGAGGCCTTAGCATAAGTCGTGAAGTAGGGTCCCAGCCTTGCTAACCACCAGGACCTTCTCCTAGCTTTCTACCCTGGCAGTTGGGCTCCTGTGGACCTTACTTCAGTCCTACTGCATCTGTACTCGTAACTGAAAATGAGCAAACCTATTCCAGGCACCTCTCAGCCTTGGTTTTATGTCCAAAGCCAGACCAGGGCAAAAAACCCTGATCAGTTTTTTGCCAAATCACCATTCGGAACAAGGACTTGGAATGATTTTGGATTTCCTTTTAAACCCAAATCTTGACGTGAACTTTGTACAGATTTTCTAGGTTTCTCAAACTCAAAAATAAAGAAGTGATCATCTCACAATGGACTGACTTTACAGCAGTTTCCCTTAACTAGCATCAGTTTTATAGTGAACTTAATGAATAGCTAACCTAGATAACAGAATGAGGGCAAGAGGGTCATGGGGAAGATAAAAGATGGTCAGAAAACAACAAATATGGAGTGAAGAAAGACAGACACAGAATGAAGGAAAATACTCAGAAGTCTTAAGAGACAGAATGTTGATAGGAATTGCAATCATAGCTAGAAGTGCTCATGTGTTACCTCATTTGGGTCAAGTGGGCCAATATCTCTCTCAACTGTCATATTTTTTCAAGATTAAGGCAAGGAAGGCTTTGTTTTTTCTTTCTTGTTCTGTGGTGCATTTTTTCTTTTCAAGAAGTTCGGTGGTTTGGGTTTTGTTCTGTTTTGTGTTTTTATTACCTTGATCTTGCTTTCCCCATTCCCCATTTGGTCACTGTTTGAACAGGAATGAATTCCCAGTCTCCAAAGCCCATATGTGATTTCTATGGAGTGATCCCAAATTACCTAATCTCAGCTCATATGCCAGTGCGCATTCACAGTTTAACATCTTTTTTTCCTTGGAATTGGGCACAGAAACTGCTAGTTGGCTCAGATGTAAAAAAAAATACCCAAAACACTGAGGCCAAACCCTGCACAATAAGTCTACATATGTGGTTGGGTACTAACAAGCAAGTAAGAAAATGATCTATTTAAAGACTCACTTCTGATTTAGGCATTGCTTTGAAGCAGTGCAAGTAGCCAGCAGAGTCTGGTCTCCATCACAATTTTTCAAATATAAAAATTAAAAAATGATGATAATTATGCATTCTGAAAGCTGGATGGGGCCATGCTACACTGAAGCATATTTTCCAATGTAATTAAGGCTTTCAGCTGATTCCTTCCGACTGCAATTGTTATTTCAAATGTGAATTAATAAATCATGTCCATCTAGTTAAGAATTAAAATCAGTCTCAAGTATTCCTGCTTAGACCAGCAAACTTAAAGAGAGGGAGGGATGAATGCTCCCAAGAAATTCTCGGTGGGGAAAAGAAGAAAAGAAAAAATAAGAAAAGAAAAAGAAAGGCTCTTGTCTTATTTAGGGTTTTCCCTAAATAAGATACCTTTAAGTATGTGAGCATCTAAGAAACACACAGGATGAAGTTACATGACTTACACATATGGAAGCATTTTTCTAGCTTTATACCAAAACAATATGCAAATGGTCTACCCCTACTTTCACTCATGACTGGCTGCAAATACAAAATTCAAGCTGAATAATGTTAACTGCCCACATGCTCTGCTCTAAAGGATCCTCAAGGGCTTCTGGTCTCTTGTGGTATACACAAAGCACTTTAGCTATCACAGTGAATTAGTGTAAGGCCTGGTAATGCACCTTTAAGTATGTGAGCCCTTTTAAGGCACTTAGAGGTCAAGTCTGTGGCTATATAAAGTACAACCTTTTGAACATTTATTTTCACTTGCCCATCTAGAGGCTCGGATGGCACGCAAAGGCAGTGTTTAATTTCGTAAGAGCCCTTCAGATTCCAAATTGTCAGAGTCACCAACTGGCTCTGATAGCCAACCGAAGTTTACAGTAATGTAATAAAGCAAGGTAAATATTGGCAATCAGGCAGCGACTGCTAAGCGTGACTGCTTGTTTCAGAAGTAATTGTCATTGTGAAAGAAAGTTGTCATTTTGCAAGTGGACCTCTAAAGAGCAAGGCACAAGGCAGAGCAAGTCCAGATGGGCCTCTTCCCTGGAACATAAACACAGACACTGTTCAGCCCCTTCCACATTTCTCAGCTATCCCAGGCCAAGAACAGTAGCTCCTGATATGTCATCGATCAAAAATTCCCTTTGAGTAAAGGACTTCCAATGCAAACATTAAGTGGTTCTACAGACATTCCGACAAAGAGACGCTCAAGCAGAAGTTATCTAAAATAAAACGGGACCCTAAGAAGGACTTGTAGATATAAAAGTTAAAGAGATGCTACACTATTTCCTCAGTCACCAAAGCAATGAGGCGGAGCAGCATGTAAAAAAAGGCATTATTTTTTCACAGACCCACTTATAAATGAGCATGGCTTTGCCCTGAATATTGAAGTGCTTTTTTTCTCTGAGAGCAAAAATCAAGTGTGAAAGGCACAGGATGTCACTGCTGTGAGATAACAAGAGCTGCCATGTACATGCCTGGAGACACCTGAGCTTCCAGAGCCGGACAGCTCTGCCAGGTTGCCAGGCCAGCTCCGCTCCTGGCACCGAAATGCTGTCTTTTCCTATTCTGCTGGGAGGTCCCTGGGTCCTTCAGAGTACACACCTGATTTGCTCCAAACACCACCCCATCCGCTCCGCCTGCAGGGCCTTCCCCTCTAACATTGGTCCCCTGTGTTGTTTATTCAGGAAGTGATTTGGGTTTGCCTTCAGTAAGTCCTGGATGGCTAGCAATTAAAAAAAAAAAAAAAGAAAAAAAGGAGAGAGAGCACACTTTGTACTTCTGACTTATTGGTATATTAGCAGAAACAGTCACATAAACAACTGTTTAACAGAGGTCAGTTGTTTTGTTACTTTTGTGTGCAGTTGCAACAATGCTAAAGCCAAAGCAACAACTTGCTGGGCAGCGCGCATTTATGGTGCAGGTTTGCATGTATGTGCAATAGGTACAAGAGCAATATCTGCCTCTCATGTATTTTTCAGTGCATCTCGGTCTCTTCTCTTTATTTAGTCCACATTATTTAACTCACATTTACATGGAACAGGGCTTTATCTATTGATACTTAAAGGGCAGATGAAGAGTTAGGAATCTGGTCTTACTGGTCTGGATATTCATAATGCAAATGAACAAATAATGCAACAAATAACACTCAGAGAGGATGTTTGTTGGTTAATGTCATGTACACAGTTATTGTGTGGTGATACTAATCAATGTCTTACAGCTTTTGTGTAGACTTCTGAGCTTCTTCATCACACGGTAGGTGCCTGGCTAGGAGATCTTGCCATTTTGAAGTTTTGATCATTACTGGATGCTTGTCCTTGCCCTGAAAGCTCCCTGTGTCAAGCAAGATTTCTGTTACTTGCTGATTTTGTAGGATGAGGCTTGCTGTGAAAGCCACACACTGTTCTCTCAGCACTTCAGTGCTCCCACTACCAGCTTAAACCAAAGCAGGTAAAAGAGGGAGAAAACTCAAAATAAGTTGCATCATTTATCCAGCTGCTCTGGGGAGAAATATTGAGATTTAAGTTAAGACACCACTTGCTTGACATCTGGGAATGGGTGGGTACAAGAGATGTTCAGAGAGCCAACTTCCAGCACTGGGCAGGGATCATTCTGTGGGACTGATCCAAGAGAGATCATGCTGCCCCAACAAGGGTCTCTTATTATTTGGTTCTTATTTCAGAGGAAGCAGGTTCCCCTGCGGCTCCTCACAGTATTTTTAGGGTAGGAAAGGCAGCAGCGGGCTGGCTTAGTGCAATGGAGCAAGAAGAGGCAGCAATGTCCCCTTCCCTCCTCTCCTGCTCCTTAGTTCTCTTACGGCTTTTCCACCTACCTGCAAATTAAACCACTCTCCCAAAGTTACTTGAAAGGCTGATGTGAGGACGCTCAGTACCCTTGCATAGTTAAATAGTTATTCAGTTTGCTGAGTGCCACTGCTGTCAAGGACAAGAAATATATTCACGACTCCATTCACTGGCTTTAACAGTATGAGTTTGTTTCATGTCAAGAAGCCCTACAAAAAAATGTTGCAGGGGAGGACAGTGGAAGAAACGCATTTAAATCAAGAGGGGAGAAAAACTGTTGCACCCTCGCCCTTCTTGTTCAAGATAATGCCCAGTGGAAACTGGAAAGTGTCACAACACCACATTGAATAACAGTGGTCAGATCAGTCCCTAGTTAGCACAGATACCAGTAACCACTGAAAGATAGTGCTGCAAATACACAAAGGCTTATACTACTAAACAGAGAGGGTGGACTTCCATTTGCAAAACTCGTGAAGACAAATATCCCATCAGCTCGTGGCAGTGCTTGTCCCTCCCCTGCAGCAGTAAGCCACAATATTCACTTTCCGCCGTGGCTTCCTCTCCCAGGCAGGCAAGAAGCAGCCATGCCAAGCCTCGAGCGACAGCGTAATGACATTAATTTTCCAGGCATGCTGATGACAGCTCTGTGAAGGCTGGAATTTGAGTAATGCAGGTCGCACTGCCATTGTCCTGTCTCAGTGCAAAGGGGTCAGCCTGCAAGCAGACTCCAGTAGCTTGCTGTATGTGCAAGGCACACAGCTTGAACCAAAGCGCACCCCATCAAAACCCAGCAGAAAAGAAACGATACACTGCAGAAAACAAGGCCGTTTTCTGGAACTGATAAAAGGTGTCATAACTGACTAGTACCAACATGTCCGTAACACAAGAATAGGATAGTTGTTGTCCACGCTGCAGCTCACAGTTGATAGTTGTGAGATTGCCTGGCTTATGCAGGAATGAATGTTTCGGTTTAGCCCAGGCATGTTTTGCAGCACTGCTCACTGAGCTGCTGACCTTTCCAGGCAACCTCTGTAACAAACTGACCAATAGGTATCTGGCTGATGGACAAAAATAGTCACATATTCTTCCCTATCTCCACTTTTCCCCTTATCCCATTCCAAGCTACATGTAGGATTTCTACCTAATATAGCCTCCTGGTAACTCGCTGTAGTCTGTCATCGCTTACAAAATGCATATGAGACACTTTGTTGATCTTTCCCGTTCAGAGTTCAAACCCCCCTGCTAACAGCAACACTGTCCAGAGCAATTGCTAATCCTCTGAGTTAAACCTGCAACACTTGCGTATGGCCAATTAAGCTGCAGATAACCGCCTGCCCAACAGAAAGGAGAGATTCAGCCCAAAGCTCACTGATCATATAGAACTGGTGAGCAATGACAACTCTAAAAAACAGCAACTTTTTTTCTTTTTTTGCTTTGAGGCCCCCCCACCACACAGTATGAGCAATACCTTCAGCTTCCTCCCACAGCCGTATCACAGGGGTTAAACAAACCGCTGGCAGGAGCCCGTGGGGGCAAACAGCAGCTCCCCTCAGCCTGAGCTGAGAGCTCAGAGGTGCCCACAGCAATACTTGAGCAGCGCAGGTTCAG
The DNA here is from genome assembly GCF_034638445.1 of Ciconia boyciana. Lineage (NCBI taxonomy): Eukaryota > Metazoa > Chordata > Aves > Ciconiiformes > Ciconiidae > Ciconia > Ciconia boyciana. Next base: position 125,133,833 of record NC_132936.1, read on the forward strand.
CTGGTGGAGCAGAGCGTGGGCTCCCTCAGCTCGGGACTACCTGGGATAACTTCTGTACCCCTGCAGAAGGGGAAATCAGGATTGCAGCAGGACAGTGATGCATTGGCAACGGCAACATGGAACTTGAAGCAGACCTGTCCTCGGCAGGCATCTATTGAGGCAGCGCACTTTATTTGTCCTCCTCCCTTGTTTCATTTCCAGCTTTCCTCACGCCCAAGGTGTACCTTGCCAGCTTCCCCCAGCCTGCCCCAGCTCCCTCACACGAAAGTCTCACTGTTAGGTGTGTCATCCATGTGCTTGGTCATTACAGCTGCTATTGATTCTAGCAGCAGATAGCTACAGCACAGAAGAGAGATATGTGCAAGGGTTAGCTGATTGCCGTCTTCTAGAAAGGGATACTTTAGCCCCTGAAGACACTGCACTCAAGACTGCTCAGCTACTGCTTCAAATCCTGAGCAGATGCTCTACGAAAGGGAAAAAGTCTCCAGTTTTTAGAGAAATGTGCCTGCCTCTCTCTGAAAACCTGGCCCACAGTAATTAATGACAACATGGCACTGCATGGGATTTGAAGGTTTGAAGTTTAGCCAAATAAAGACATTCTTGGCTTTATCGTAACCATTTAAGAGCTACCAGGTTTATCTTCCCGTGCAAGGTAAAGAGTGATTTCAAGAGCCATATATAAAGTAGGCCAAAAAAAGTGTTACAGCTAGGATTTTCGCAGTTCTCAATATACGTTACAAATCAACATGAATTGCTGGTAGCTGATATTTGTTATAGTTAATCATTCAGTTGGTTCTTCCTTGACTGACTCTTCCATTGCTGTATAAGCCATTCCAAAGTAGTTCCCCATTCTGCCATCCGAAGGTGAGACATGTCCCAGTGTCCCCTTCAAAGTGATGATTATCTCCAACTAACATAAATGCTACGAAACAGAAGCTTCAAGGGAAGCAATACACCAGTTGTCTTCCCAGTTCTTCACAGGGATCTGAGAATAAGAGACTTAACAGTTTCTAAGGGTCTCTGTAGTGATGTTTTAAGGAGGTGAGAACAAATATGTGACCTAAGATCCAGCCAGGAAACAGCTGTGGAAGAGAAGCAATGCTAGCACTGGAGAAGAACAAGTTAATCATTATCTGGAGACCGTCTTTTTTAAAAGGAAATATAAGTCATGAAACTCAGCATTTGTTAGCACAACCAGTGAAGCCAAAAGTGTTGGCTCCTTTCTAGGCACCTATTCACCACAAAACCCTAAGGTCTTCCTGCCTTATCTAGGGAAGGTTAGCTCAGGGAAAATGCAAGTGAGCAAGTACAGATGGAGCTCTTATCCCCACATCACACAAAACCCTTCAAACAAATCTACGAGGGTTGGTTCGTTTCCAATCGCTGTAAATCAAGCAACACGGATTAGTTTGCAAACCTCATCATGAATGGAACCCTACAGGGCTCACACAGCTCTAATTTTAACCTGCGCCCCCATACTCTGCGCAAACACATATATCCATTAAACAGAATAGCATCCATATCCAAGACTGCCTATTTGTTCATTGCCAAGAAGTAGATTAGAGTTCAATTCATTCTGATTAAAGGATTGGACTGATGTGTGAGCCAATCTTGATTTTTGCCCAATACCACTCAATCACTGTTCACACACTGGCCCAAGTGGATCCTGGCTTTTGTGTAGGCATAAAAATGGTCTCCTCCTGTTTTCAGTGTGTACTCAAATGGAAGCGACCACAGCACTCAGCCATCAGGCATGGATGGATCATTTCTGGCATGTATCCATAGCAAAAATGGTCTGTCCAAAGGGGACTGTGGCCACAGCAAACACACTTGCTGTCTGGCGGAAAATGCACTGTGTGAAGCGCTCCCTGCACCTTCTGCACGGATAGCACACCCACTACCCACCCCCAACAATCTCCACAGTTGAACCTGCTGGAGAAAAGGGCTTTTTCCACCCTGCCTGCCTCCACGCAGGCCCCAGCTACTCGCAACACCCAAGGGGAACTCACAGAAAACAAAGCTGTCACCATACCCTTGCGTGCTTCCACACCAAAATAAGAGAGTCCTCTTCTGCCATCCATACTAGAAGAAAGGATGTGAACCTGGGAGCTACTTTCAGTAGCAGTGCCAACCAAAATACTCCAGAGGTAATTTAAAAAGATCTTCTCAATATATCCAACAGGAGTAGGCTGTGTCTGAGCTGCTGTATTTCCCTCCTCTCTGCAATGGCCACCTGGGATATGAACCAGCATGCACTTCCTAAGCTCCAGGGGTGGCATTTGCAGCCTGCCACAAAGGTGTCTAGGACATCTCACATCTGATGCAGCTCCCTCCTGTGCTTTGTTCAATGGGACAGGCAGGACGCATCGCCATCCCCCTCCTGCTGCCCGCACCATCAGTGCTGCATGTGCAGGCACACTGCGTGGGCAGGTAGTGTAGGTGAAACAAATTCAACAGGATGGGAGAAAATGGCAACTCGGAATTGAAAGAAAGGCCATTGCTTGAAGCTGTGTGAACTCCCCAGCTCCTGAGGAGAGTGGAAAATAGGAAACATAGGCTCGGTTTCCAGAAATTCATATCCACAAAAATAAAACACAAAGTGACTCAGAAGAGCATGTTTTCATACACATGCATACTGTGTATTACCCTTCTGCCAATAATGGGAGTGAACAAAAAGGCACAAATACCAGGTTCATATTCCGCGCACAGAGCGTGGCAATCCTCCCCGGCACAGCCCTTGCCATCAGCAGCCATGCGTCACTCCTGCCATTGAAGGAGCAGGTGCCCCCTTGAGGCGGCATTAGTTTGATCTCCATGTTTTATGTCAGTCATCTTTTTTCATATTCTCTTATTGCTATTTTACTCACTTGTTCTCTTGTCTTTGTTCACATAATTATATTTTGCTTTTCCTTTTCCCACTAACTCTTGACCCCCCTTACATGTCCCACAAGTAACTAGGTGTTTACATGATGTGGCCAAGCATGGTCTTAATCAGAAAAAAAGGGGGTGATGTGGAGAGCAGCAAGATTTCAAAGAGGTGCTATATCTCCCTCTTTCTACAGACCCAGAAGTCAATCGAGAAGAAGACAGCCTTTCTTTGAACAGACCCACTTGTTGTATACGAAATCACTCAATGTGGCACAGACCTCTAAGTTCAGAGATGCTACAGGCATGTACATCTGTGCATGAGCCACATATAAAAGACTGTAAAAAAAAAATGTTCTATTTATCATGATAATCACAGCTAGCATTGCATCACATGGCCTTTATAGCAGCTTTATAAAGACAAAGCCTTCCTCAGCGAATGTTTCTTCTAAGTCCAAGAAGCAGGAAGCAAGCAATAGCGGGTGAAGTTTGCCACAGGTCCGTAACATTTATGTGTACTGTTGTTGTTTTTCCCAGCCTTTCTTGCTAGTTTTGGAGAGCCAAAATTGTGGGCTGTTTTCTGGCTGAATCCATTTACGATTCCTCGTTAGACGGTATTAGCACAGAGTTTCTGGGAACAATGGCAGAGGAAGGGAAGTTTCATCAGGGTAGGTAAAACGATTAGCCTAAAACAGTGCTAGCCTCAAGCCTTGTCAACAATGTACTTGAAGGTCTGAAAAGAGATGGATGTTTCGAGAAGCCTGTAATTTTGACTTTTCTTCCTTTTTCCTGACCCAGTGAATCATCTGTAATACCTCTTCTCATACAGCCATGTCCAGTGACTATGTCTGTTACATTAGCACATCATCTTTCTCAGTAAGGAGGACAGAGAGGATAGAGATGAAAAGGCTGTTTTGGACCCATTCATTATAACTGTGTTTTCTAAGGCAATACATGAAACCTGCCACTGTCTCTCCTGTAATTTCCCTCCCCCTTTTCTGTTTTTTTTGGTTGCATATCATGACCAAGAGGCTGGATCATCATGCACTAAGGAAATATTAATTCCTTTGCTGTTGCATCTAAAAGCTAAGATGACGAATTTCTGTGTCATGCTACATTATACGGGGATAAAGGAACAAAAGGGTGAAGGACAGTGGCTGCATGGTGTCTTAATCAGATGCAGATCAGCCTAAGAGCATCAGACCATCAAATCCCTGCTCTGCAGCAATCGTGCACCTTTAGTCAGGCTCTGAATGGGCTGAGATAGATTCGGGGCTTTATTGAAAGATCATACAGGATGACTGCAAAATCCCATTACTTGTTGATTAAGTATTGATTGCCTCGGTATTAACAAGCCAGCTAATATGAAGTGACCTCTGAGGCCACTGGTTGGAGGAAAAAAAAAGACAATTTACTAAAACAGGCAGGCAGATGAATAAGAGGGCTAGATCTGCTCTTGGCTTTTAGCTTCGGTTAAAATGTCACACTCGATAGTGCAGATCAATGCCCACTTTATTTCCTTGCAGCCGTCTTATTACCATCATGAGGCTGCCTCCTTTGATGCTTTTTAATGACCCTCTGAACCGCGTGCTCTGCTTACCCACTGCCTTTGACTAAAAGGAAAGGAAAAGCTTTTTTTTTCCCCTTGCTGGTGATGGAGTGGCTGAGAACGTGACATTGTGCCAGTATAAGTGGAGCAATGAGGTTTCTCGGGTCACCGGTGCTGCGACTCTGCTCTTTCACTCGGTTTCTAGCTTTTCTTTCTTTCTTTTCTAGATTTCAAAAAGTCTTGCTCCTTTTCATAACTTCAAAACTGGTGAGATATTAAGAGACCACCTACTGACAACTTCTGTCCAACACTCTTATTTGTGTTTTTAAGTGCAATAAGTTTAGCAGCTCGTTACATTAATTCTCCTGAAAAGCACCTCACCCAATTATTTTGAATCTAACTTTTTTTTCTTGTTGCCACTTGCAAATATAAGAATTACTTTTGATGGTGAATAAAGAGCACTGGGGGATACAGTTTGAGTCTCCTGAATCAAAATTGGACCATATTAAGAATCCTGAAAGCTCTGAGACTTTCCTCTTCAACACATACAGAGTCTTTTAATCTAAGCCTATGTAGTGAGTCAAACATAAACTACACATTAAAGAGAAGACAACAATTCTTGTATTCAAAATGCTGCAATTCTGTAAAGCATTTACATAAGCATATTTAGTTCCCGTTTTATAGATTAGCCTGCCAATAATTTGATGTTTTGAAGAAGCAGACAAATGCTATACAGAATAGAGATGTTTCCATACCTCTCAGGAAAAGACATAAAGGGTATTTGAAACTCCTGGAGAAATTAAGGACACAGGGAAGAGAAGGTGAGTTAGGGAAACAGCTGTTCCAACAGCAAAGATCTTCTGCTTGTGAAAGCCTGTAAAGCTTGTGAGACAAAGTTGAACGGATGTTAATGTAGAAATCTTGCGCACATATTTGTAGGCTGGAGACTCGAAGGGGAGCAGAAAAATGAAGTGGATGGCAAAAAAGGGATGACTGAAAATATCACATCTCTAGCATAGGCCTTAGTTTTAAACAAATAGCAAGAGCAGTGGCAACTTCTGCCTTGGAAGTAACCAGTGGGAAGCGTTGTGGTAGCAGTATTGTCTGATGACTTAACAACTGCTGGCCTCATCCAAAATCACTGAAAAGCTTCCCACCAATTTCAGCAGACTGTGGTACTTAGAATGTAAATATAAAAATCTCTTATTTGTTCAGCAGTAACAAAATTATGTAATTCACGTGCCTCATCTCTTTAATTTCTCTCTCTCCTCCCTTGCACTCCTACCACTCTTCCTTTTCTGTGGTTTTGTGGTAGAAACATATACAAGAAAAATAATAAGCAACATCAGGAGACTCTTTTGGGAGCATGCAGAAGTTTTGGTAGTATGCAAAGCCACGCTCACCCTCAACTGAATCAGCCACAAATGCAGAATCTGGCTTCTTATTTCCTCCTTTCCCTCCTTTCCTCTTCAACGTGATGCTCTTAAAAATCAGAATCATGGGGGTAATCTTTGGAGTGTGAGACCTTGATGGAATGACTTAGATTATTGCTGTATTACTATTATTTATATAGTGCCATAAATGTGCATGATGCTTAGCAGAATAAAAGACACCACCTCCTGCACCAAACTGCGCAGAACCCTGGCTAATGCAGATGGATAGTTTCAAACACACACACGCGCGCACACACACAGGCATGCACACCCCTCTGCTAGCTCATTTGCGAAGGGGTCCAGTGCTTAGGGAGCTTGCTACTTCTTTTCAAATTAGTCAAGAAAAGTTCCTCCTTAAACTGTAAGCCCAGCTTGAAGGCTGTTGGCCAAATGGAGGCGTGTAGGGGCTCAGATCTGGAGCAAAGCCTAACAGGCTTGTCCATGAACGTATGCCTCTCCAGCATACTGCTTGCTGCAGCTCTAATTATAAATTACCCCTGTAGATACACAGGGGTTCTAGTGAATTAAGCAAAAAATTTAGACTGGCTGATAGGAAAACATGTTTTTGCACAGCATTCCCAATAAGAAATTATACACTTGTTATGCATTACAGTCTGTGCTCAAAATGCTGTTTCAGCATTCTGGGTATTAAAAAAGGAATCTTACGTGGTCTTGTGGTGAAAGACTGTGAAGGATTATTTAAAGTAAACTGTAGGGAAATCTAAAACAAACCCAGTTAATTTATCACAACAGTGAAGATGCATAAATAAGATGTTCATGAACAACAAGGACAGTTTACCTATTATTCCAAAGAATTCATGTTTTCAGGAGAAAAATGTTTACTTTAAAGAAAAATGATACCAGTTTTGCTCAGCTCAACAATCTAAAAGTTTGTATGGGAAGCTGCCTGAAACTCTTAGTTGGATGTACTTTTCAATATTTCTAATTATAATCAAGATCTCTTAAGTCTAGTGACAGCAGTGCGCATCTTTTGAAAATATCTGCATTAGATCAAAGACAGAAACCGGTGCCCAGCTAGCTTTGAGAAGGTGCAGCCCATGAAAGGAAACATATTAGGACAAGAACCTCAAGCAACAAGAATCAGCCAACATTCGTTGTCTTTATTAGTGTCGGTGCAACTCACCACAGATGAAGTACTAGCTAATTACACATAATTTGTATAGATCTCTAAAACAATATTGAACAAGTGATACCCCGTCTTCTACACTAAGCTTCCTCGATGCCAGTATTGCAAATGATGTTAAACCCAACAATCAGTGCCTCAATACCAGCTGGATACTACATCACTTTGCTTTTCACGATTCAGCCAATTTCCAAAAGTGGAAATCCTAAAAGCACTTAAAGAAGTTTGAACCAATACACGACTGTGGACACTGGCCTTCATTTTTATGAGCACACTTTATAGCAGAACTGCCCAAAGCCCAGCTCTGGCTTATTGGGATTTATGTCAAGGTGGTGCTGTTCTTGGGTTTCCAAATGGTATCTGCAGCCTGATATTCTTTCTTCCACGTCAGCTGTCCAAGAGGTCACACCTCTTTCCAGCAGGTATGGCCCTAGTCATGGTGAGCTATGCACTTGCCCCCTTCTTAGCAATTTGCTGAACCCAGGACTAAAGATGAACTACAATAAACTCCAGAGGGTCAACGTGCAGCGTTCTGGTCTTCTACACTACCAATGGCATGAACAGCACATCAAAGCTAGGCAACTCTTGTAGCACAGTGTTATTTTACCTGCATGTCATTCATTTCACTGCCTTTAAAACAATGAGCTTTTCCAGTCGTTGCTCATTTAATAACACATGCTGTACTCCTTCCTTATGAAGTTTTTCTCTGACTTGTTAACTTAGACTGCGAGTTCTGCGTGGAAGGGTCAGACTTTTATTTTGCATTTGTGATATTTAACAGCATGCCACCCTGATTCGTTTAGAGTCCGTACATACTACAACACAAGTAAAAAAAGGAGATGGGAAGCAAAAAGTTTGTCTTCAAAACTTTATGGCCAGCAGGATTGCTCCAAGTTAGTAGGCTATTGAGACGAAGTGGGGTACCCGACTGCTCACAAGGTTGCTGTTTCAGGCCACATTCATACTCACACGAATATCATTATGTTGGTTTATGATTTCTTTCCAACTGAAAACCCGCTTTCTTAGCCACACAGGCTAGGGAATTACTAGATTTGAACCAAAGAGGGCATTCAGAAACAGGAAAGCACGGTCACAAAAAAAGCCCCAGCATACCAAACTGCTCATGAGACAGTCCAAATCCACCCTGTAACAGCTCGGTTTCTTCCGAAAGAGAGGAAGCGCATGTTTTCATCCGCATCCTGTGCTGCTCTCCACGAAGGGAGACATAATCTTTGGACGATTATATGTTTTTATAATTCAGGTAGCACTTCTGCACTAGGGTGTGTGATAGACATTCTCAAACACACCAGCTGGACAGCCAGATAGATAGATAGAATAGATAGATCATATTTCAGTAAAATGGCCGCCTCCTCAGGAATGCCAATTGTAATTTAAAAAATGGTGACAAGTGCTTCTTAGCCTGTGAACTTTCATATTGCTGGGCTGAGTGAAATGGGTGCAGTTTTCCTTTAAATTTTGCTAGTAATGATATGGTATACAAAGTGACAGACTACAGGGTTTGGGTTGAATGCTAACATTGTTCTTTTTCCCTTTTAAAGGTCATGTGCAAGAAAACCTCTCTAGTTAAATCTCTCCATTTAAAATCACCATTAGGTCACAAAAAGCAGCCTCAACATGCTAAGAGGCTTCATTTGAAAATACATGCCAGGGTCTAGCTTCTATAGATCTGCTTTATGAAGTGATACTTTGGAAGGTATGCTCCAGTGCTCTGTTACAAAATCTTTGATTTGCTTTTGATACCTATTTTCACCCTTTCAGATGCGACTAGATTTCCGTGCATATCACATTTTTAATAAGAAAGGAAACAAGCAGGTGTTGATGTGTGGCATATAACTGCAACAATTCCAACTACATTTGTCTAATGGGGATGAATATCACTTTTCAGCAAGGTATACACTGAGGTATAATGAAAATAGGACTGAAACCCCCTCCTGAATTGAGATCCTATCACCTATAAATTTAAGTTTCACTTTAATTTGTTACAGGACACTGTTGAAAAGTAACAGCATTTAGAGATTACTGAGCAGATGCTAATGTGGTTCAAACAGACAATATTAATAATCTTGATATTACTTAATAACACATGTTTTCCCTTCAAAGACTTTTACTGCAGAGCAAAAAGCACGCTGAAATACTGATAGGGATTTCACTTGCAATGCAGATGGCACATTCACCCTAAGCGCCAGGGGAGAGAGCTCTCTGGCGCAATAGTCAGCCGCATGAGCTACACAGTACTGGATACATGGCTATCTCGTGTCTGAGTGAAACCTAAAGCATTGACATTGTTGCTAATTAAGAAATAAATTGTTTTTTACTTCCCACCATTCTTTTACGCAAAACATTTTAAGAACAGTAGCAATTTCACAGAAGAAATATATGAAAAACCCCACCGTTTCTTCCAAGGAAGTTGCAAGTGTTCTGTCACCAGCGGAAAATATATCACATTTGATAAATCACCGTGTTCTCAGTCTTCAACGCTTACTTCAACCTAGATGCAATATGCAAGAGCTCAGGAAAGAAGAGCTAGACAGACAGCAGATCCCCTAATCTAAGGAGTAAAAAAAAAAAAGAAAAATTCATTGGGTCCTTGGGAGCAGAAATTCCATGTTGAGACAACTGCTTTGCATTTCCAAATGAAATAATATTAAATACTTTGGTGTAGTACGGCTGGGTTGGCTGGTGCTGATTTTACTTATGCTAAGCAGTGATTTACTTTGGAAGTAGTCACATTTTTTCCAAGAGGTTTCCTGATGTGTGGATGTCACATACTGTCCTGTAATAAAGAGCACATTTTCTGCAATTTTGTAAGAATCAAAATTTATAACACTTTATATTCAAAAGGTTTTTAATTAAGTGCCACATTATTGCTACTTGCATTGCTTTCTCATTATGGACGAAACTTTCAAATGAGCTCACAGACATATTTTCAAGTGCTCAGTATTCTCTAGATTTTAAAAAGAGCTCAGCTCCTATTTTAGCACCTAAAAGAAGAGCTAGTGTTTCAGCAGTGATCTCTGTTAATAAACCTGTCCTACACATCTGAAATAACAGCAAGCATACACATCACTCTATATATTCTAAACACCTTCTTTTAACACAGCCTCCTGGAAACTGGTATACTGGGATGACCATGCCTTTCACCGTTAAAATATTTGAAAAGCTCAGCTATTTCATTGGACTTGTAGGCTTGAAAAAACAATTCTATGAAAAAAGCTCTTCAGCTTCAATTGGTGATTATTAAAACTTTAAAAAAACCACATCCTACAGAAAACAATTAACAACATCTGAAGATTCCTCTGCCTGCCTAGATGCCTTAATCCGGATGGTTAATTATAAATTAAATTTATCACATACATGCAAAAAATATACATATAGTCGCCCAACAATTTGAGATAATGCAAACATGAAGGGAAAGATTTCTGTAAAGACGACTGTGTGAAAAGTAAAAGGATTAGCTTCAAGTGATTATCCCTGGAATCTGACAAACCGTACACACACCTTACTTTAGCTCAAATTTGCCTTGCCAATCAGGCTGTTAAATTACATAACAATTTGATGCTTCTTAACAAAAGATAGCATCCTGGGTGTTAGCTTCTATTGTGGTAGTCAGAGAAATTGATGTCTATTTCCTGCCTACAATCTTTTTTATTTTTTCCCTTAATTTTACATTTTTACTGGGAGATATATTACTTTTCTTTTTTTCCTCTTTTTTTTTTTTTTTGTGAGACACTCAGTATTCCCTATGCGTTGTTAGTCATTTTGTTGTGACCACATACACATAGAAAATGAAATAAATAATTCTTTTCAATTCTTTCAGGGATACAGATGAACGTAATCTGTGTTGTGTTCACTTTGTTATTACTTTATGTAAGAGGTGACACAAAACCAGCAAAGCCAAAGCAGAATCAAGAAATACATATGCTTTCTTTCTGCCTTACACACACACACTCACAAATACATGACACTTGTTAAGTGGCAGTGATGTACCATGAGCATCTCATACATTTTATCTTCATGCGTTTATGCCGATTATTAAATACGAGAGGTTAAAGAGTTTTCTGAGAAAGGCAGACAAAAACAGCTTTACTTTGATTTGCGTGTTGAAAACACAAATGAGCCAACGCTATATGAAGAGCAGTATTATCATGACAGTAACAAAGAGAACTGCCAAGCTGGAAAGATGGACAGCAGCACGCCATTCTCCTGCCTGCCAGGTCCCTTTGGGGGCAGACCACAGACCCTACTGCACAAACTAGTCTATATCACTGCCTTGCTTGCTTTCCTTGCATCACAGAAGCAAGTATTCTATCACTCTGAAAGACCACAATAATTTGGGGGTTTGTGTCTCTCCGTTTATACGTTAAAAATAATTGAAGGCCATGCTTCAACTCTATCAGTAACATATGCAAATTTTGCTTGATGGCTTTTAGCAATTATGAATATTTCTATTTTTTTCTACACCTGCTACAAGACATCGTGAATATTCTACATAGCATGTAGAGATAGAGAAATCTCAATGCAGCATACTTTGAGGTTGCTAATAATAATGATTTGACTGACCACATGTGAAGGGCAGGGTAAGCCTGAACACTAGACATGCTGTTCATTTACAAGAAGACAGTGCATTCACAGGCAGGGAATTTGGTTAATTGCACAGATCAGTATGTCAGAACTCCCTCACGGCAGGCTACTTACGGTGAAAACACTTATTGGGTTCTGCTTCTGCTTTTGACTCACCTTCGGTTACCAGTACCATTAAATATGTTACAAGAGTGGGAAAAGGCATTCTAGTCTATGTATGCCAGCCTGTATCCTCACATGGTGAGATCAGATTAACCCTAATTTCCACCAAACTATGCGCCTTGGTTTTCACTTGCCTAGACTATTCTTTCTTTGTGTGTGGCCCTGATTCTCCTTCTTCCTTTCTTCATGTTAAGCAACTTCCATTGAGAAAATAATCTTCCACTTTGACCTCTGATAGTTTCCCCTTCACAAACCTGCTGCCTGTCAAAGAACAGTCCCCAAATGGCACATTTGTGTGGTGAATGGCTGCCCCCTTGAGTATGTTCTCCAGTGCACCCAGTCTAACACCAGAGCAAACACGGAGGGTCTGCAGAAACCTGGGAGAAGAAAACACCATCAAACCCAGAGATTCCCTCTCTCTGATCTCCAGCAGTAAGAGGAGGATTTAGTTATCTAGTCAAACACCTGTAGCTGCAGTATCACCGGGAGTACAGGGAGCATGCTGCACTGGTCAGTCCCCAGCATTTGAGGACAAGTAGCACATACCGTTGTTTGAGATGTTGCTGGTTTTCCCTTATATTAAGAATAGGAAATAACAGTAGTGTTGACTTTTTACAGATCCTTATTCTGCACTGATCTTGTCTCTGATTTTAAGGCCATATCTCTCAAGGCTGGTTTGAATACTTGGTTGCCAAAAGCCTCAGGAATGAAGCCGTTTAATTGAAGTGTATGTTGCTGTGCAGCAACGTAAGAGGAACACACCTAAACCAAATTCACTTCACATGCAGTCTTCAAAATGTATGCTGGGGAAAATATTATCATCTTAAGGGACATTACATGAGTGAGACCGCAAAGCCCATGACTATATTATACTATGCGACCTAACTTTACTCCATAATTGTGCAGAAAACCACGGAAAAATCTTGTCATGTTATCCTTGAAGGTGGTAGCTTCAGTAGCTGGACACAATTCCTTCTGAAAGACACCTGGTAGGCATTGCACAGCGGGAGCCTTAGAGGACTGGGTGTGAGATTTTGCCATTAGCAAAAGAGTTCTTCTCCTACAATAGCAGGTGATGGGATCCTCACCATTTTTGAACAATCTGAACAGTGCATTAAGACCAAGCGAAGCCACCATATCCTATCAATGCTGCCTTCCACATACTTGGAGACTGTAATGCCCAGAAGAATTATGTTGAACGGGAAAATGTTAAAATATGACCCATCTTCAAGCATTGTAGGCTTTGAGAGAGAGGTTCAGATTTATAAGTAGAAAGGGAGTTTTATGTATGGATGACTCTTCAATTTTTTCTATTTTACAATAAGCAGGCCTATATCCTTAGATGCTTTTTAATTTAGTCATCAATCTAAATGCATAATCTCAGGGAAATGAAGAATCTGATCTTTTGCCTGTTTGAGCTATTCCTTCCAGAGCTAGGTTCAGCCAGAGTCAACTTTGTCAGTCAGTGAGCGACACAGTTACTGTTAGGCAGTTCAAGTCCTCAACTTTCCTCTAGGTCCCCCTTCCATTTCTCTTTACTTGTCCAACTTCATATTGGTGGAAGATAGTGGGGGTTAGAGGACACTGTTTCAGAGAAGAAAAGATAAATAGCCTAAAAAGAAGATGAGATTTTCCATTCAACCTGAGGTGGAAGGAGAGCAGGGGAGGGGTGAAATAAGAGGAAAAAGACAGGTAGAGCTGGAGGAGAAAAATGAGATTCTGCCTGGTGTTTCATTAAACAAAACAAAAAATGCAATTGGTTCAGAAAAAAAGAACAATTTAATTTTGTAGGCAAAAGGCTCCTGGCTTCACTTCCTAGTGGAACAATTTGGTTTTACGAGAGGAGACTTTCCAAGCCAACCGTGACTGTACATATGGCACAGCTTGATACCTGCTCTCTGTATCCTGATGGCTCAGCTACTGAATTTGTCACATTCTTTTGCTACTCTGAGTTTTTCAAGAAATGCTGTAGTGCTTCCTGCTCTTAGGAGTTATTTACAGCAAATTTATGAGTCTGCAGAACTATCTGCCAAAAAGTAAAGGAAAAAAAAAAAGAAAAAGTCAAGTTATTAACTGCAAATTATTTGTCAAGCTCCTGTTGCCAACTTTTCCAGACACAGACCAACATTTTACCACACTAAAATGTCCAACATACTGTCCACGAGCTCCCTTTCAAATGCCTCTGAATTAAAGTGCTGCAAAGACTGCAAGATCAACTATAGCTGCAGAAGCATAGAAAAAGACCATAGTAAAATGGTACAGCAGTGGCCTTACCCATGGCCAAGATTCACCATTAACATCCCAGCTAAACAACCTACTTAACACCTCCTGCTCCCACCAAATTCAAGTTGTAACATCTGTGCTTTATAGCCAGAAAAAAAGACCGGAGTTGAGGGTACCTCACAGATGTCCTCACCGCTCTCGTTTCATCCCACCACATGCCTTTCCATAGGGCCTGTCCCTGCAGTTGACTTCTCAGGCTCCAACTCAAAATGGTTCTAACCACGGCCAACATTAATGAGCCTTCTGATGCCATTTAAGCGTACATAGGTTTCTAAGCAGTGAGCTGAATTCGAGCCTCTATGCTTTGCTCTGCTGCACTGCGATTCGCAGTAAGAAAATGAGGAGAACTTAGCTACAGACTTCTTCAACTGCTGCTTTGATTAGGTTCAGCAAACAACTCAGCTGAGTTCAGGTCTGCCTTCTATTTTCATCTTAGGGCTTCAACAGCTTGGTCCTATCCTTTGTGGCACACGGAGTCATGTTTATCTGTGGTACTTTAATACTCTATATACTTATTAGCTCACATTAACAAAGCCTTTAGTAGACCTATGGGTGTGCATTCTGCTCGCCAGGGGCTCACAAGGTATTTGACGAACTGGTCTGACAGTACCGCAGTAATATGTAGATTGCATATTTGTGCACTTACCATATAAAAACACTATGGACAATATATTTTGCTTGCCTTGCTGCATGATGAACAGCCAAACAGGAAAGGACTTCTGCTGGGATGAGCCAATGAAATCCTTTTTTTTACTATTTTGTGTTTCCCGTGTCCATGCGATTGGAATAAACTGTAAATGAGGTGTTATAGCACTGTAGTTTGGGTAGATGTGATGTTTTAGAAATGTAGCTTTAGTTTGTTATAACATAATAGCAGCTTTGCTTTGTTGTGACAGTGGCAATAAAATAAAGTTACTACAATGTATAACGCTGTAACCAACCAAAACTAGTCTAACAAACAACAAATCAAGGGGAGCAATACCCACCCAGCACTTTATGTACAGAAATATTGATGATCTGTGCTTAAACTTCCCAGGTTAGAAAGTTTCCATTTTTCAAGAGATCAGATGATGGTGATCTGCTCCCTCTGCTCTCTGAGGTGAATGCCAAAACAGGGTTCCTACAGTTTTCATGTGCTGCTAATAATTGCAAACTATAGAGGAGATTTTTTTTTTTTTTAATTTTCTTTTTTCCTAAGTAAAGATTTCTGGCAGTTCCACCAGCTTTGTTACTATTATACGTTAGTCACAGTTTATTCACATCAGAAGACCAGTGGAAGGTTGAGACAGGCAGGGGACTAAAGATGGATCTCTTATATAGTTATAAAAGGATTTCCATTTGTTAACAGTTCAGCTTATGAAGTATGCAATGACATTTTCCTACTGTGCTATTTTCATGCCTCCTGAGATGCCAGGTTATAATGCAAAACATCTGAATCATTAAATTTATACAGTTATTTAATAACCCATGTAAAATACATGGCAATGTTGCTTCTTTTAAAACATATGCACCTCATAAGAAAACAATTTCCTGCACTATGTGGTGTAGTCAGATTTCAGTAGTTTCTTTTGGGCAGAAAGGGTTCAAACTTCCATCTTCTGTGCATCCAGGAGCCATGATACCAAACACCACCAAGCTACTGCAGACAGACTCTTTTGGAGAAAATCAGCTCCCCTTTAGAGATGATTAGCTCTAAATAGACTATCTGCTATACATAAATATATACAGATATAGATATAAATATATATCCAAACTAATAGTAGCTAGCAGTAGTGCAAAGGTGAAATGTAAGGCTCGTCTAGCAAAACATTAAACATATTCTTCACCTTAAGTGTGTGTGATTTTTCATTAGCCTTAGCAGCACAAGGCGTGTTCTCATGAACCTCCTAAGACTCGCTCGGGGTCTAAAAGAGAATTTAGCTTTCTGGGGATTGGCTAAAATCCTTACAGTTTTCAATAGGTACTTTCTAGCTCCCATACTTGGAGACAAATTCTCTCAGTTGCAGAATAGATGTTTCTTTAATAGAGTTTTTACAAGAACCCATGACAGACAACTGCTAATATGGAACATGATGAGAGAAAAATATTGCTGGCACAAGCAGGATTCAGCAGGGAGAGGGTCAATTCTGTTTATAGACTTGCTGAAGTTTTTTGGTTGGTTAAAAAGCTGACAGACTGCATTACAGCTAACATTCCCCTATTGATTATACCATTTCTAAGCCTGCCCTCACTGTGACAGGAGCGGCATAATTAGTTTTTTCTGTGTTAAATATTTGTAAATCATTCGTACTTTTATGGGTTACATAACCTGGCTGTTACCTTCAAATAATCTTCTTGTAACTTGTTTAAGCGTGGAAAAAGCTGCCACAATACAGCGTGGTTTCAGCCCTCCTGCGAGGGTGGGCCAGCAGAAGGAACTTCTCCAGGGTATGGCAGTGCCATCGGTGCTGCGGCTGTGTGTGGTGAGGGCTTGGACATGGACGTGCTCCAGGAGGGACGAGAGGGCACCTCCTATAGCCTGATCGCCCCTTCAGCCCTCTGCCAGCAGCAGAGGTGAGAGTAACAAAGTTTGTAAGAGGTACAGCAGCGGTAAAAGCTGCCACTGATGAGTCTTACAACTGCTCCAGAGCAATGGTGATGTATTTATGATGCAAATCAGGGCCCTAATTCAGCAGGCACTTAAGCACATGTTTGAGTCTCATTGACTTCGGTGGAATCAAGTGAGTGTTTGAATGCTTTCCTGAGTACTGGATAACTGTACAAGGGAACAAAGTGGGGAGGGGCGGGGGGGGAAGATAACAAGATAACATAATGAAATTATAGGTTTTAGGGTAGAATGGTGGGGGTTGTTTTAGAGTTATTCTAGTAAAGATAAATGTAGGGAGGTTAAATACACAAAAGTAGAATTTCACAGTATGACTTTAGAGGCTAGGCTATATGAAAGTATTGTTTCAGAAACGTTTTCATCTCTTTGGTTTAGTAAACAAACTGAAATAGTATCATGCCAAATAAAGGCAGAAGATACTTGATATACTTGATACTTCCTTGGATTTTAAGAATTCCTTCTCCCTTTGCATTGCATAGACATTTATAGACATGACAAAACCAGATTAGGTTCTTATACTCACTATTGTTAGCATAAATCAGATTTAAATGATTATGCAAGTTGAATGAACCTCAAAAAAGGTTTTAGTCATTTCAGATAACCTTTCAGGAGTGAGGTCTTCAGGACTTTCTTATTCTGGCAGGGTCAGAAATACCATATTACTTGAGTATTCCTCTCCCTTATCTAAACCAGGAGGTGCTGAAGCATGTAAAAATACGGTGAGAAAACACTAAGTTTCAAACTGCAAAAAGGATGTGTTTAGCAGAGCTTTTGCTGATGGACGACTTCCACTACACCCAGACTGACTTGCCTCTCCCAAGTATCAATGGGGGAACAAGTCTTCTAGTCTACAAAGTACACCCAGATTTTTTTGTTGTTGTTCCACATTTCGTTTTCCCTTTGTTCTTCCTTTTACACATTTTTATTTCTCATACCTCATTTTTCTACAAAAGACCATATAAATAAGCCTGTGGCATCAATAACAGTTTCCTGATCTATCTGAAGCAGATATAAGAACTTGTGGAATTCTACAGTGGCCAGAATCCAGAATTAATTCTGGATCAGTTTTACATTTGGCAATTAAGTCTGTGATTGGCAACATCAGTGTTCTAAATCTAATCCTGAATTTTGGGTTCAAAATCCAATTTTAGGTTCAAAAGCAAAATCCCAAATGCAAATAGGCAGTGGCTCCTGTCTTGGGGAAAAAATCAAGGCACAATCTCACATCCAAACACCCTCAAAGCTTCAGAATAACAGACTAAAACAAAAAATAGACCAGACTGCTGCTGAAATCTTTGATGGCAGAAATATGGATCTGGATTTTAAATTTGGGAAGCTGCAGTAATACGAACCATAGTAGTTTTAGAGAATATAATACTGAACTTTTATTGTCTCTTTTGTAGATAGGTAGTCTAATTATCTTGAAGCTATTCATTTGCGTATGTCATGTAACTTGGAAAATATGTTCATTTTATCAACACAATGCACACAACTATCAGCGAGGATCAGTGTATATTTGAATCACAGTCGGGGCAGCTATGCCAGAGAGCATGCCTGTTCCTGGAATGGGTCTACAACGATCCAATAAACTCCACTCTAAAGTCAGGACCGACTGGTTTTGCAAAGCAGTTATCCATGCCCAATCCCACTAGCTCAAGCGTCTATAAGCACTGCTTGCTATAATGATCATTAGAACTGGGCTTTCCAAATGACATCTCTGCCCTTCTTCACACATGATGATATTTAGATATTTGTTTCCATCAAAAAACCAAAGGATACATACATAGTTTTCACAATTAAAAAGATAATCATGTTGCCAATGATATAGATTTGTGCATGGTTTTCCTCCGATACAGCACACATATTGACATGATGTTCGATGCAGGAAGTGATTGATACAGTTTTGAAGAATCAAAATCATTTTTTCCTATTTCCACCATTTATTCTATATGAGATACTGGAACCTGTTCAATAAGTGTAATAAGCATAAACTGTGGCACTTATAATACTATTCACTAGATTAATATAGGGTAATTTTTTTTTAAATGCCACTTAGAAATAAATGGTTGGATATCTTTCAAACTCAGTGTATTTAGACAGAATCAATCCAAACCTTGAAATCAAATTCAGAGATTAAAACCGATATTCTCCCCACTAATTTTGTATGCACACACCCCTCAGAAAGCACTTTACAAGTACAAGAAAGTAAAGCTATATCACTGGGATATCCAATCCCTTCTTGAAGGGATTTTCTTTCTCTTTTCTCTTTTTCTTTTTAAACCATTTCTTCAGACTTCTGCCACAGACAATTCTCTCGGCCAGTATTTTTCAGTTTTATTCTCTTTAGGTGATTCGACATCTGTACTGTTTGGTACTAATTTCCAAGTCCTGGGAGACAATTTCTTAGCAGTTGCAATTCATCAAAACCCTAATGAATTCTGATGGAATTCTTGGGGACCCGTTTTCTGTCCTCTCTGTGGAGGGACTGCACAGCGCACCCTACGTATTTAAACCACATTAAGAGACTAAACGTATTTAATCAATATTGCTCAAAAGAAACTTGAAGAGCCACATACTAAACACCAAAGGCACTATCCTCAATGCTGTCACCAAAACAATACTACCGGCACAGCTAAGGCAGACTGACCACGTGCCGAGAGACAACCGAAAAGGATAGACAGCTGAGCGTGCACAAGCAGTCAGGAAAAAGCCTAAGTGAACAACTGTCTACAAACACGGAGGGGCTCACATTGAGGAATAAGCTGTAAATGATGGAGACACAGAAGGCTTTTTTTGAGGGCTCCAGGAAAAGTATTGGTTCAGGTACACTGTCACATTCAAAATAACTTGGATATCTTTAGATATTTTGGAAGCAAACTGGAAAAACTAGGCGCTATACCAGCTGCTTCTTGGTTCAAAAATAAAGATCGAGTTTTATTTAGATTCTCAACCTACTTAAGCTGGTTCTCAGGGGAGTTGCTGTGGGGACTTGATCTCCATGATTTGGGGAAACTTATTGGGAAAGAGGGAATAAAAAGGTAGTTCATAGAAGCCAGATGGGGAGGCCAAGAATCTGGCAAATATCCCTTTCCCACATTTCTTCTAAAACTGAAAATAAATCTGAATCTTTCTGACATTTGAAAAGAAGTCTGGCTATTTCTTCCCACATTATGTTTTCTTTTTGCTCGCTTTTGCACAGGGTCTTACGGGAAGCAGAGACTAGTGCCAAAGTAATGCAAGGAAGCAAGCTGTGCTGATAATCTCAGAACGGCCCCCTTTTCTCATGAGATATCCAGCCCAATTTCATGTATACAAGCAATTCAGAGGGCAAGACCCACTGGTGTGCTCTGGCTATTCTGGCAACGTAAGGCAGCCATAAAACCCGCTTAACTGGCCAGCACAACCGGATTTGCAGCTGCTTTATATCACCAGAGTGAAGCAAAGCTGCCAGAGCATACCAATGAATCTGGCTCCGGGTAGTTGGTAGGAACTCGGCATCAGTTTGCGAACTTATCAGCATTTTTCCAAATCAGACCTCCAAATCTTTGGAGATCCACTTATCACTGTAAAACAACATGTCTGTGGAAGAGATTTGTCATAGGACACAGGACTGTATCCAGCTTCAGAAGCCATAGGAATTTTGATCTCATGGTAGTTTCACTATACCAAAGCACCTAGGCTTAAAAAAGTTATTATTCAAAGTGCCGATGTATTTTGGACTATGTAGGTGTGACAAAATAAACATAAGTAGTAACTTCTGATACTTAACAGACAGATTTTTCTTATGTCTGAGAGGAGTAACAAAATTCAGGGCATTTCACTACCAGTGAATCTCTAATGAGCGGGTAGTAAAAATGCCTGCCTTACTGACTGTCAGGGGATATCAAATTTGCTCACTTCTGACTCAGTAATTACCCACCAAAAATGTAGATCAAGTGGTCATCACCCAAATTAGTACCTGCCAAAGATTACTTTTGGAAAGGCTGTCAGCTAAGAAACAGGAAATGAGTTGCAAAATGTTATTAAAACTTGAAAATAACAGCTTTAAGGTATGAACCACCACTCAAGCATACAATGGAGAGAGGGCAGGAAACAGAGCCCGTGCAGGGAACTGAGCACAGAGAGGGGCTGATGGCCGGGGACTTGACTTGCAAACAACAGGGGAGCAATGCAAGCTGCCACATCCTCGCCCCATTCTGCTTCCTCCCACTGGACCCTGCACGTTAATCTTCTCCGAAGCCCTGCTGTAGTTCGTGCTGAACCACACTTAGGTGGCATTCAGATAGACAGCCATGTCGCATAGCTCAGCCCGGGAGGGGGATGAACAGCCCAAAACTAAAGTCCTCCCTAGGACTTGGGGGAGAGGGTTTCAATCCACTGCTCTGCCTGCCGCAAGCCTTCAATGTGAGCAGTCGAAATCTCTCCATGCCTCAATTTCCCATTCGCAAACTGAACACATCTCTGTTTGACAAAAGAGCTATAAGGGAATTAATTTCAATAACTGGAACAAACTATAGCCCACTAAAGTTACAGTAAGTGCTGTATATTGACAAAACTGAACTCAGGTCATTAAGAACATGCGAGAAGAACAAAACAGGGGCTGACCATTGTTTTCCGTGTTCCAGCAACATTCAAATATGAAATGAAGGTGATGATGATAATAATAATAATCACTGTATGATGCACATTTCAGTGCCAGATACTTTGCAATTAGCTGCAGGCAGCACCATGGGTATGTCAACTGTCTCTTGTGAAAGGTGGCGACCAACTGGCTTAAAGCAAACTCAAATAACAGTTCTGGGAGCAGGGTTATTTTTTTTGCTCCTGAAACCTCAGTGCAAACCATCAGTCTTACTGCAAGAGGCCTCATGCTATATATCTGCTTACCCTAGCTGGGCAGCAGGGGTTTTTTTAAAGCCGTGGATTAAATTTGGGCGGGGGAAAAAAAGAAAAAAAAAAGTCTCTTTTCAGTGAGCTACATAAATCAATCTCTCATCTCTTTTTTTGGGGGGATATGGATAAGGCTGAGTCAAATCTGCCAGTACCTGCGTCCCTTTTTCCACAGACTAATCAAGTTGTCTGCTCTGCACCAGAGCTGACCTGTTTGTAGCCTTGACAGACCTGTGAATGCTGTATTAGAGCATCAGTGCTGGATATCACTGGACATCTGAGGTCAGAGTTATGCATTTGTCCCCATACCCTGTGGGAGGGCTCTCAGCAGAACACTTGAAAATAGCAACGCTTTGAAAATAAATCTGTATGTTAAACAAAGACAGCCAGAGACAGAAACAAAAGGGTAGAAATAAATTGTTGATTGCTAGCTTGCTAAAAGGCTTACCATGAAGTGCTTCAGCAGTCAGTATTAGGAGTGGTGTTGTTTAATATATTCATTAGCGTTCTGGAAAAGAGAGGGGAAGGTGACAAAATTTGCACAGGGCGCAAAAATATTTAGGTTAGTCATGATTACAAAAGATTAGAAAAACTAGACAGATGCGCAGCATGAAGACAGATGAAATTCACTGTTCATAAATGCAAGGTAATGCATATTTGAATGAATAATTTTCAAAACTCATGCACGAGGCTAGGTTGTAAATTAACTAACCACTCGGGAAAAAGAGAGGGAGGAGAAAACATGTGCCACTTTGGACAACTCAACGAAAAAGTGAAACAGTTGGAAGCAGTAGTCAAAAAAAGTAAATGTGTTGTTGGACTGTATAAAGAACAGGATGGATATTAATACTAAAATACTACGTCACTGAATAACTGGACGATGTATCCTACCTGAAATGCTGTAGCAAGCTACATTCAACTCATCTAAAAAGACCATAAAGCTGAAATAGAAAGGGGCAACAAAAATGATTAGTGGCAGAAGGAAAGACTGTGAAGATTGGGGCTGCTTAGTTTATTGAAGAGAAATAAAAAGGGGACATGAGAGAGTTAATGAAAGTTACAGAGAAGATCAATTGTGCCTGTTCCTAGTTTCCTCTCCTCCTAATGCAACAACACTGAAAAACAACATATTTAAAAACCAATAAGGAAAATATTATTTTACACAGTTCATAATTAACCTATGGAACTGATTGCCACAAGATATCCTTCTGGCTAAGGACTTAACATGACATAAAATAGTTTAATTTAGACGCTTATGTGAATAACGAGGACATCCTAGCTAGGATTAAGATAAATATCTTAGAAAGGCTGAAAACCCTAATGCTTTGTGACAGAAATGAGCCATTGGCTGATAGAGGTTGGCGAGAAACATCCTCTTTGGGCAATAAAGAATGTCTTTGTCTTCCCTTGAGCAATTTGGTACTGAGTATTCCTAAAAGCTGGATTTGGGGCTGGATGGACTGACAGTCCAGTCTCACCAGGCGCGTCTAAAGCAACATCCCTTTACACTGACCTGAAGTTGGCATCTCCACTGCCTTCACTGAGGCCAGGATTTCAGACTTTGATTTTCAGACTTTGTTTACTGTGGTGGCAAGGGGAGGAGAGGGCGGAGAATTTGGGATATGAGACTGAGTGACTTGGAGCAAATTAATACCAACTGTTTGGTGTACTTCAGAGAGAGGAAAACACTGTCTTCTGCTTTATGCCACCAAACCTGTCCAGGTTTTCTAATTTGCGTACCATGCTCATTTTGTTTAGTAGATGATAACATCACTAAACACAAAAGTACAAATAAAGCTCTATAATCAGCTAAGGTGTCAGAATCAAAAATTCATCTATCCCAACCTCTGTGAGCAAAAAAGGGGAAAAAAGTTTAATAATGATAAAAGAGAAAAGCTATTGCTGCCTAAATCCCTCTGAATGGGAACCTGATCTCTTCGGTACATTTGCAAAACCTGATCTGGAGCTTCATAGAAGTTTTCTGTAAAAATCAGAAATTTTTTTGTTTAAAATACGGCCCACCCAAGTACAAACAGGTTTTTTTCCCCTTTACAGCTACCCAGTTAAGGAAACGTCTGTAGCACAGAACTAAATCTGATTTAATGATTAATATGTAAACAGAATTTGACTGGCTCTTCTTTTGTGCTTATCGCCAAGATACAATCTGGCACAACAGTTTTGTTTGATAGACAGCCCTGGCCTATGCTTGTCAACTAGCCAATATAAAGTAACATTATTACTGTATAATCTTGAATTAGGCTGTAAAATATTTCAATTGTGTGACACACATGATGAGAAGATTTTAGAGTTCTCACATGTTTACATAATTAGCACTGCATATTTGTTAAATTAAGGTATCGCTATCACCTTTATTACCATATCCCTCCTCCTCCACTGCAGTGTCTGTTTCTTGTGTAGCCTCACATGTGTTAACTTTTCAAAGGCAACAGAAAAAGGAGCCTGCGTCTCTGTGAGGATTCTCCTACTTCTGTGCAATTCTAATAAAAGGTATCCGAATACCCACCCTTTCTCACAGCCCTTCAAAAAAATAGCTGCTGAGGTGCAACTCGAGTAAGGAAAAGAAAGCACAAGAGGGAAATGGCCTCAAAGACCTGACTTCAGGTGTATTTAATCCTTCCACTACTGGTTTAAAAGTATTAAGTAGCCATAGGCTATCCCTGGGTAGAAAGACGGTTCAGTGACATTCCTTTTGTAAATATGTAGCTGCTCAGCCTCCTCCTAAACTCCACATTGAAGTCTGCTGCTTTTTCAGATTAATTCAGTTTGAATACTGCTGACTGTCTGTCACTACAGTCATATGTCACTGGTAGCAGCTCAGAAAGCCTAACCCCTTCTCTAATGTCATTGCACACAATTCATTTTTAAATGCAGTGTAATAGTTTAGGAATACCAGTAAAACAGTGGGGGGAAAGGCATTTTCAATTTAAAGGGTGTGTAACGCAGTTTATAGCACTGTATTAGATGAGCCAAGTATGTTTTCTTGAGAGGGGCACATATGGTACAGGTGAGACTTGCAAAAATATAGTTCTAGTAATTCTCGAGATTGTTAATAAGAGTATGGTAGTTTTAAACCAAGTGGCACATTATTACCAATAATGCTATTTAATTCGGTGATCTTTCTTAAAGAGCTAGGTACTGCCTAGAACAAAAGCATCTAAATACACCCCAGAATAACCACAGCCACAAAACCAGGCTCCACCAGCACCGCTGGGCACTGGGCTTGGATTCTGTTCACCCTGCAGGACTACGTCAGAGGTTCAGCTCAGTATACGCAGGCATCAGCCACAAGCCGGGAACAGCTGCAGAAAAGGTCACAAAGGTTTGGCTGCAGGGCTCTGACTGAGACCCGTTTCTACAAAGACACACTTGGCTCCAAATTTACACTTTCAAAATATTTAAGACTTGTACATAAAATGAAAACCGGACATTTTATGACCCCAGCTGTGCTCACCATCTCCCCTACAGCTTCATTCATGTCAAGGAGGTGGCAAAATAAATGGCAGAATTAGGGCCTGCAAGATAGGCACACTGCCCTCACAAAAAAAATCTGATTCATTTCAAAACAAACATGCAGCACTAGCAGTAACCCGACCCAAAGAACTTCTAAAATTTGGACTAATCTTTCCCAAAACTTCAGCTTTCTGGCTTTCTGATTTAATTCCAAGTGTAATAATAAACACACTCCTCTGTTTACAGCTCCATAAATAGTGCCTTGTGTTTTCTGAAACAATGCAGCTCTGGGCTGTCTCTGTGATCGTTTATTTTATATCATCCTTAAGTTGCCATTTATTTACATTTCTGGAAACAGCTACCCCATGAAACAAATGGCCTGTTTTGTTAAGTCATGGTCAAGGATGTTTCCTTCAACTTATCACATCTAGAAATGCCACAGACAGAAATGCTTTCAGGCTATTTGCTAAGAAAACTAACATAAGCTCCTTATCAGAAAATATTACATTTCCCCGAAAGGTGAACTGTTCTGTCAGTTTTTCAGGCCATGTGAAATTCCTTCTTTGCTATGACAGGTCAGTGAACAGAAGTTGATGGCACACAATGGTCGCCCAGAACGCAAGCCAAAGCCTTCAGCTACACATGACTGCAGGTAGTGACACAGACGCAGCAAGCCTTTTCCCTCTGACACATCTAACCCAGGGGTTATGTTCTGGGTTGAGGGCTTTTGTTGTTTGCTTGGGGTTGGTTTGGGACTTTCCTCCCCCCTTTCAACTTTTCTTCTTGGGGTGCATCCGTAAGCAATGAGCTGTGTGTGCCAGCCTCTTTGGTTCACATCCCAGAAGCAGCAGACAGGAGAACTGGTCCCTTCTAGACCTCATACGCCCTTATCTATTCAAACTCACTATAAGAAAGCCAGAAGAGGAGCTATGTCTCATTATTTCTAGTTTTTAGAGTGTCTTCTGGTTTTTCATCCTACTAAAACCAAAATATTAGCAACTACAGACTGACAATTAAAGGTTTAATGGAAGACACAAGAGTTCAGATAGTGTAGTTGTTTTCCTCAACCGAAGCAGCTAATTTCCAGGTAGAGTTCCACGAGTTATAAAGGTTGCTCATGTTCGTAAGAGCTGAGCCACAGCCCCCCTGGGATCAACACTGTACATGCTTTTGTGTTATACACATTTGCATTAAGCTTATGAACCTTCAGGAAAAGCTCTCCATAATGAAGGTGAAAGCTCCAGTTGGCAAAATACTCTAATTTCGTGGCGTTTTAGAAATTGCAGCAGAGGAAGCTGCCCTGCTAAATCCTGATGCACTGGCACACACGGCCATGTGACAAAGCAGAACACACAGGCACAATTGATTTAAGCAGGTTTCCCTTGTGTGCTTGCAGAGATCTGCTAGATGCAAGGTTTAAGACACAGATGGACTGTGGACATTAATAGACAAGGAGAAATCCAAAGGAACAACGGATGAGACCCACTTTTTTTCAGAGAAACTACTGTTTTTAATCTTTTCAATCCTATTTTTTTTTTCTTTCTGTCTGCTCAAGTTCAAAACTCATTTCTTCTATTTTCAGGAGAGTATTTTCACTGTGTGATGATGAGGGGCAGTAGTAGATAAAGTTTGAAATAAAAGCTTTACTAGCTGCCATCTTTTGGTTCATTCGTGACTCTTACTACCCTGCCCTTTCTGCCAGTCGTTACCCTCACGCTGTTTGGGATTTACTGCTGCAGAGAAGCAGCCAGGCTAGGCATCTTTAGATTTTATTCTCTCTGCGATATCACTAGCTGATCTTATGTATTTATTACAATTTATAAAGACATAAATGGCCTTATGGTCCGGCCTCACCCCAAAAGGAGTGCCCATTAAAATACCTATCATTTTCCTGCCGGCCTCCTCCGCAGCAGACTGAGAAAAGGCAGCCCTGTGACAGGAACTGGTCATGGCTCTGCTGGCAGATACCAAGCTGATGACTTCCAAAATCACAGACAACTCACGCTTAAATAGGACTGTCATTTTCATTGCTGGGGCTCAGGAGTATCAGTGCAATCTTGGCTAGGTCACAGACAACAGGGGAGAGTCAATTTTGCAATTTTGTTAAAACTTTCCTTTTTTTAATCACCCATTCCCATTTCAGGAGAGCAACAAACACGTTCTGTTACTGGTATAAATGTCCACTGCAAGATGGGAATTAAAGAGGCTAGTGTTTATAGCAGCACTGCTATTTGATGCCAAAAATAAGTCTGATGTTTCTATTCAGGAATAGGAAATAACACTCTGAACAGGCAAGTCACTCCCCAATGGACTTTCTTTGAATTTTCTCCAAAGGCTATTTCCTTTTCCTAAATGTGGGAAATACTTCCTGTCTGTGAATAAGCACAACCCATATGCTGAGAAGAAAATTAATAAAACAAACAAAAAGAAAACAAACAAAAGGACCTTTGTTCTGGAAAGAAATGGCACCAGCTATGCTCAGGAAGCATAAAGAAACCCAACAGATGAGAGAATAGACAAATCCTAAATAGATTTCATGTAAGATGATTAAAAGTGCTTCCTTTGCTGTATATTTGGCAGCACATGAAATCGTGAGTCAGAGATATATCCCTTTCCTTTCGGTACTGTTGCTTGTAGTTCATGAATAAATAAATGATTAAGAACACTTCAGATTTGGCATTATCAGACATACTACCTGTCTCTTGTTGTTTCAATCATGCCTACAGCTCTGACCAGTGTAGAGACTCTCTATGTCTTCAAACTTTGCTCAGCTCCACTGAGTAGCAGGAGACATTTCAGAGTCCCCCAGACTCAACACTGTACCTGATCCGTATGGATTTATAGACCACCGCTTTTAATCGAGACATTCCTCCCTCGATTCCAAGCTGGATCCATCTATACTCACTACTCCAGCGCTTGGTTGTGCTTGTTGTCTGCATGTACAGTACAGCACCAGCGATCAGGATTTCAGAGAGAAATCTATTCAACCTGGAAATTTCCAAAATAGCTCACAAAAGTTACCATACATGGATGTATATCATGGAAGAAAAAATACCTTTTTACAACATCTATAAAACCCTGATTATAATAAATGTCTGCTTAATTAATACATCAGGACATAAAGCCATTTATTCTCCTCTCATTTGCTATCATTCTCCCTGTTCAGATTTAATAATGCAAAAAGGTTGCTCAGATGCCAAACAGTAAAAATAATAAAAATACATTCATCATTGATACGAAAAAGCAGAAATGCCTGGCAGTGCTGGTGGCACAGAGAATACAGCCAAATTTCTTAACTGAAATCCAAATAGCATTTCACCCAAAAATCTTCAAAACATACAACGAAATATATGATATGATAAATAAAGCAGCCTGAAAAATGCATGGAGAACAGGGAAACAGGTGCCCAGAATAACCATTATTACAATATGCACACTAAAAGGGAGGGAGAAAGGGGCAGAGAGAGAGAGAGAGAGAGGCGAAAAAAGCTTTCAAGACGGTTAAATTCATGAGGGCTACAGAGCCTCAAATTGAAATTATCTCACTCTGCACTGATAAATAAAGTAGCTCTGGTACCTAAATCATGACACTAACTATACGTTTCGATTTTTTTAAGTAGTGATTAGGTGGATACTCAGGGGAACCTACTAGCCTTCACAGAGATAACAGACTCAACTTAATATCAACTTAAAAAGAGACTTGAATTCTAACCAATCTCATGTAATGAATTGAAATTCTATAGCTTTCAGAGGAAAAAAAAAAAGATAAAAAAGCGATGTGGCTCCATTCTCTAACTTGCTGTCAGGAAATATAATTTGTGCTCTCGGTGATTCACCTAGCTCATATGCAGCATGCAAATTTATTTCCCTAATAATCAGACCTGGAGATTGCCCAAGAGGATTAATAGCATCATTCCTTATGACCGCCAGGATATTATGCACCTCTGACATGGAAAAATTGTGTTAGTTCTACAGAGAAAACGCAAGGATATTTGTCCTGCTAGACAATATAATAGGCTGGTGCATCATCAGATTACAATGTCATTTCAAAAACCTTGAATACAAATAATGTACAGTGGGGGAAATGTTGGTACAACCTCCCTTAATTCAGTAGCCTTGAATTCACATGTATTTTTTTGCCTGTGTTTTTTTTTTTCCTCTCCCCATTATAGTCTGCAGAACACTGCAAGAAAAAGGCAAAGGTATTTTATATTAAAACCATATCTTTTTGTTTGTTCTTATGTTATTCTTTGAGAATAGCCTATATGGACACTGCAGGAAAAAATAACATAAAACCCACGGCTTCCAGTTTTTCAAAGAGCTGAATACACCCACAGCTACAGTATACTGTATTCCATATGTGAATACAGAGCAATTTATTTGCACAATTGCTTAATTTTGATTCGCAAGTCAAAGCAATGTGTTCTGCAGGCTCTGGTATTCATATAGGAAGAATTTTAATTTTTAAAATCTTTTTAAACGAGTTGGTCAGGAATTTTCTAAAAAAAGAACTGTTTCCTGCTGTACTTTAGACCAAAGAACACTGCCTTAGAGACAAGACAAAATTTCATTATTATGCGCATGGGAGCAATAAGATTAGCTCCTATTGCTGCCCCTAAGGTGGAGCAGCGGGAGGAACCAATGGGACGATGCTAATGTGTATGTTAATAGTATTCTCCTAGAAGAAGTTGGGATAATTAAACATGTACCATCTCTTTAAGACAGAACTGCACACATTTTCTTCGGATGGGTGTTTACAAGATTTCCAATTTCAGGTCACAGCCATTTCTGAGATTGCTTAAGAAAGAGATGGGAATAACTTATCTTATTCATGTATTCAAAGAACCTTATAAAATGTGCAAAACATAACAGTTTTAAGGGGCAAAACATGCATCTTGCCTTGACAGACCTGCTTTATTATGTGTAGTGTTGTACACTGACCTAATATATTGAACATTTTTAGCTAATATACCTTGTAGGAACCAGCCTTTAATGTGATGGATTTTATAGTATCTCATTAGGGTGTGTTTATATAACCTGATACTAAACACGTTTTCAGATTCATGTTCCTTATTAAAATTGTGAGCCGTATTGATTTTTAGTTGAACAGTAACAGAGTCATTTTAATATTAAGAAAGGCTGCTCTGGAGTTATTTTCACAGATCACAACTACTGTGACACAAACAGTGCACATATCTCTCATCTTTCTTTACAGCCTCAATTATAAGAATCAGGATGTGTTACCCCACCTGCTTTTCTATTGGTGGAGCAATTCTCTGCCTCCATTTAGAACGCCAAAAAACATTTTTATTCATGGGTTTGGGGGGTGTTGTTTTTAAATATACATTCGTGACAAGGCCCCAAACAGTATTTATATTTTTCCCTATAAAGGACTGTGTGTTTTTAAAAACAAAATACCTTAATGCATCTGCTTTTCAAGTTTCCATAACAAACTGAGTAGCTATAGCAATGTTTACTCTAATACAGCAAACACAAAAACTAAGCATTCCGAGCAGTGTAAAAAAAAAATAATGACTTCCACATCCTAATGTCTCCATTTTGTAAACCAGTCTTCAAAGGTAAATCTAATGTCAGCAGTAAATAGAGTGGCTCCAATATTTCTCTGAGGAGTCATGGGGAAATAATGATCTTTGAGGCACTGTAAATAGTTTAAATTATTGGAAGGTCCTTGTAAGAAATGAAATATGAGAATTAAAAAAAATAAACTCGATTTCTTTATTGTGAAGTTAGGGCATTTGGAGGTAGCCCAAATTCTAAATGCAAATATTTAGAGAGAGAAATTATCACTTCTGAGACAAGCAAATCATACACTTATTCCTGACTCTTATTGATTTAATGAACAGTTTGTTAATATAATGTCATTTGAGAAACGAAAAACAGACATAGAAGAGTAGGTGTTCATTACATTCCTGCATTTTTAAAATCAACCTTTAAGTCTTCAGCAGGGAAAAGGCTTGAAATTAAATTGCAGTGTATAGAAACTACTAGATTTAATACAGCCACTTGTGCGCTTTCAATTTAACTACACCTGTTACTTTTGCTACAATACCACAGAAGCAGTTCAGGAGTCTCAAGTAATTGCTATATTTGGCCTAAGAAATTTTAGGTCTGAACTGGTTCTCCGAAAGGAGATTTCCCTTTATTTTGCCCCTGGCATGCTATTCATTATTAAACATTAAAGTTGTGTCAATTACTTACTTCCATAGTTGATTATTATCCTGGTTATTCTACCAGCTAATCAACTCTTTTCTAAAACATGTCTAGCAGTGACTTTGAATTGATGTACAGAATATAATTATTTGTGCAAATTTCTTTTGTTTCTTGTTAACCACAGAAATTGGTTAATTACTTTAATCCCCGCAACCCCTCAAAAAGAAAGTATCTTGATTTACCAATTTATTTTTAATCAATATTAGGCTGAGCTTTGAAAGTTGACTATTCAGTCAACGTAAGACACTGCACTGAGAGAAAAAAAAATATTTTATACATGTCCTTTAAAGCAGGCTGAAAACACCTTCATCTGAAAGACTTTGTTAGCTTTATCAGATCCAAGGCTCTTCTGTTTGAGGTGTAATTATTTTACCATTATTACACGCAAGGCTTTTAACAGAACAGTCGTTCCCTCTATTTAAGCAGTAAGTTTTATAATTTATTACATCTCTTTGGTCATCAACTCACTATACAAACAGTTGGTCACCAGTGACCAATTACATTAAGGTTAAGCAACATAACTTTAAATTAGAAATAAGCTAATGTATCTTCATCAAGGGCCTGCTGTGTTTTCAGTGCTGTTTATGAGATGATACTAAATGTGGATATGGAGCACGCTCACTGGGACCAATTCCTATCGGCCTGAAAATGGGAAAGTCTTGAGCCTGCTCAGGTCCAGAGCTAATTAATGGGATAACATCTGCTTTACGCATTCTGCTGTAGTAATTTCTATCAACTTCACTGAGAAGATGCATGGGAAACTATCAGAGAAATAAGTATCTATGCTGAACCATATTAATCTGTAGTGAGTCTGAAAATGGGAATTTCAATTCTCCTATTATCCTAGGGATGGGGGGAGGAAGAGGGCGCAGGGCTTGTGTCTTGGATTATACAATTTCTGTCTTTGTGGCATAGGATATATATTTAGTTCTGTTTGCAGGCACATGCTTGCATATACACATGCTATTCAACTGCACGTGGGCTTGTTTTGTGTGTGTGCTGTTGGTTTTTTTAAAGAAAGAACGCAGCAGCAGATGAAGATGACCATGCTCCTCATGCAACAACCAATTTTATACAGGAAGATGGTGAAGTGGGTTTATTGCATTACTTAAAAACACAGCATGAATTGCTAAATCAAAAATACAGTACTGTAAAACAGGCTTCAAAAGTGATAAGCCCACTTACTTCATTTTATCAGCCTGTGTACAACACACAGTGGTATGAAGGGCCAGGCACCTATTCTGATTTGAGATTTAAATAAATTCAACATGAAGAGATTGCTCAAAAAAAGAAAAAAAAAAATCAGAATATTTTTCCAAAAACCCCCCAGACTTCCAAATCCAGGCTGATTTGGAAATCCAGGCTTCCTCCTCACCTGAATTTTACCGCTTTGTCCGAAAATTACTGGGCCATTTTAATTACAGTGAGATGCTTAAAGCTGCATTTTGCTCCTGAGTTTTTCCTGGTGAAGTCGTGTAGGGCACAGAATCAGACTGCTGAGGAGAGACATCACATTTTTACGCATGTACGCTTTTGCCAGTGTCTGTGCCTACACATATGTAAAATATATGAAATGAATGCACTTTTAAAAAATGTCTATATTGTAAACATATATATATGTTCATATAAAGCATATATATGCCTAAAAACATATATGAATATGCATGTCTTTGTGTGTATACATAGAAAGAGAGAGACAAAAAGCCAAACCAGAAACACGTATGCACCAGTAAATGTTTGAGTTTGGAGTGGCAAAACCAGAAGAAATCATACCGTTTTCTTTATATTATTATTATGGCCTAAGCTGTGATTTACAGGTTTAATTCTTTCAAGCTAATGCATACAAATGAATTGCATATAAACAAAAAAAAAAGGAGGGAGGTCCTTATAATAATGAAATTACATTAATAGTCATTCACCTTTACCTAAGAGGTTATGAGTTCATATGTCAACTCTATGGAATATTTTCCATAATTTGTTTGCCATTGTGTACATTCTATTTATTTGTTTGCTACAAGGTACTGAAATATTCAGGCTATTGGGAATTAAATGCTTATTTGACTAACAATGCTTCTCTGTAAGTTAATGGTATAAAACATGGAGTTTTCTAAAAGGCTGTCACTCAGTTTTATTTATGGAGATACTACTGAGACAAGATTCAAGGTCTTTCAAAGAGCTCTAACACCTCAGGCTTAGGGGAGGAAAAATATTATTTACTTAATATGTTTAATAATCTTATGTATTTGTGTAAATTACTGAAATGAAATAGTGCTTGCTTTTGTCACATGCAGATGGCAATTGCACAATGAACCAGGAAGGTACGTTGCACAGGCAGTAGCCAGAATGGCTTTGTTTTGAACTTTTGTGTGTGCATGTGTCTACAGGGAGGGAATTTGGAGAGTGAAGGAATGGGATTTAAAGACCTACATAATGCAAAAGTCTTATGTGACCCATTAAATTTGAGATCAGAAAACACATTTGATTTTTAATTTGCTTAAGCATACTAGATGGTCAACTTCACCACTATTGCAATATTCTGATTTGCAGGTAGGATTAATAGAAAGCACGCAGCTACTGTTCTTTTCCTTTCTCCTGAAAATGTGCCATGAGGCAATACGGTTGTAACAGGGGTGAATCCTCAATTCTGTTAGTCTGTCTACCCTCTCAATGTTATTTGAACCCTTATTTTCCTTAAGGGGCTCATTCAGCTGTCCTAATATGTATACAGTGATAATATAGTCATACGCATAATAAAAAAGAGCTTCAAAATTATACTCAGCTTAGTAATAATGCAGTGCTGTGCTGGAGTGATTGGCAACTGTTGATCCAATTATATAACTGGTTGCTTCTTAAAATTCAGGGATATGAGATTGATATATAATGTGCTGTAAAGTGTAAAAGAACTGGACAGGAAATAAGGCGGGTTGAATTTTTTAGTGCTTTGATCAAATTAGAACCAGGTTGATGAAAGGAAATGCCTTGGGTTCTCTGCTTGAAGTTTTGTGTTATACAAAAGGCTCTTGAAATGATCAATTTTGCACATGTCACTCAGTAAGTTTAGAGCGAACTAGTCTCTGTCTGTGCTGGGGAGAGTCTCTGCAATGGATCACTCACAATGCCACTCCGCACTGGACATAAAATTTGGCAGATGTTCAGAAAGGAAAGTGATGAGCCAAAGGAGGGACAATCACAAATCATAGGAATACCCCAAATTTGCAGGTTTGTTTTTCAGGTTTCTGCACAGCCCTGACTTTGACTCAAGAAACACAGATCGGGAAAGACAGAAAAGGGTCATCTGGTGAATCCCCCAGAAATAAATGCAGGATTAGCTTTGCTGCTGTTCTTTTAAGCATTTATCTAGCTAACTCACTAACTAGCTTTCATCCATTGTAACCCTCTGCCTGTCCCCTGCTTTTAAAACAGCTACTATTATTTATGAAGTGCTGTAGATGTGCAGTGAGAAGCACAGGGACTTTTTGCTCTTATTTTTCCTTGAGGACAACTTAAAAGGCGAGAAAAAAGCACGTATGAAAAGGCACCTTGCAGGTAAGGCTGTGGTTCTTCTGTCGCTTGGTCTGTCTCTGAAGAATGACTCCATAGTGGTTAGGCCTGTATGAGACACAACCTCTCTGGCACTTTTCTGGGATCAATCTCTCTGTACTATAAGCTACTCAATGTAGTGATTTAAATCCCACAGTTTCAGTCTTAATGCATTAACATTTCAGCACTCCTCAAATATATCCTGGAAATCTGTCTCCTCCTCATAATTCTTATCCCCAAATCAGGAATCATGTAAGACTTGAAGTGAGGCACCTAACTGAGTCCCATATACATCCATACCTCTACCAGGAATATAGTATGGCAATTCACTAATAAATACACACTGGGGCAGGGGAGAGACGGGTAGAGAAACAAATGAATTCCCAAGCCAGGGTACCACAAAATTTCTTGTGACATCCGCTCCAACAGAGAACAGGGAGGAACTACTGAAGGAGCCATCGATGCTAAAATAACCTGCTGAATTTCTGTTACGCTCAGCATACTACCTGCATGTAAACGCTTTTGTTTTGGCATAATTCCCTCTGCAAGGAACGCCTCCAGAAAACAGGGTTTCCAGAAATAATATTATAGGATGGGGAGCACTGACGGATTGGTGCAGTAACCTTCACCTAGGCCTTCCAATTCAGTTTTGTGTGAATTACATCAAATTGCGGTGGGTATTTGTGTTGGATGCAGAGTAGTTGAATAGCTGCCCATTTCTACACCAAAGCAGCTCTTTTGAAGTTGATTGGTGTTCCCCAGTAACAGAAACACTGCACAGCATCGAAAATGACAGGACATCACAGTGCAATTTCACTAAAAAAGATGCATGGGGTATTATATGAATAATATTTTTCTGAGTTCCAAGATTGGAGTTAGAGAAATGTCTTTACATTTTGTATGTGAGATACTCCTCGACTCTAGTGGCAGACATTCACGAGAACACACACTAATAAGGTATAATTTGACAATATGGTAGAGGTCCGTCTTTCCAGTTCTATTATCTGTGAAAGATACAGTTCCTTGTGCCAACTTGGCTGCACAGCAGTAGCATTTTGCTCTGCAGCCAAAAAAACAAGGATCTGGCAACAGAGCTGAATGCTAACACACTGGGCCAGCAGAGATCAGAGTATGTGAAGGGGATGGCACTGCACTGGGAAGAAGGCATCACCTCTAGCACTGCCCGCTGGCTGACGGACGGTAACTCTTACCAACTATTCGGAAAAAGACATCAGCAAAAGTGCGAAATAGCGCTGGCTTTCAGGGTGGAAAGGCAAGTGAAACCTGCCCTGCGCAGACCTACAAGCCTCGCGGTCCTTCTCCGGTACAGGAATGGGAAATGCTCCTCCAAGGGTCCCCTCCCCGGCCCCCACACCGACATGCTGCAGCACGGTCCAACCGGGCCGTGTTTATTCAACGCTGTCACAGAAACACATAGCTGCGGATCAAGCAGCAGCAGTGGCACTTGAGACACGTACCAAGGAACGGCGCTAACCTGGGTTTTGATTCTCACCGTGCTCCTCGAAAACACACTGTATCATAACAACTTGTTATGTTATGAAAACATAAGAAACAGGGTAGAATGAATATACTTTAAATAATAGCTTATTTAAAGTATTTTCCATAACATTTGCTTTTCTTTTTTTTTTTTGTTAGATCACACTTAATATGATTCCACGACATCAATGCTGTGGATGAAATTGAAAGCTGTATTCTTCTAAATGTGTTCCTAACATTCCATTTTTTACAGAGCTGCCAGGGGCTATTCTGCATTCCCACAACTGCTACAAATGTAACATATTGTTTTGCAATAAAAATTAGCTATAAAACTGTGAAAAATGCCAGAGATCCAAATGTGAGAAACAAGAGAAGGGGGTACGGCTTTCGCACCCTTTTAGTGGACATTTTATTTATTTTTCAAATGGAGTAGACATATTTATAGCTACTGTATTTCAATTATCTCTAATTTCACACATTTTATGCAAATTCTAGACATTTTAATTGCAAATCAGAAGGGAACTTATTTTTAAAAGTGGAGCAACACAACATTTCAGATCTCAATTTTAATTCCAAATTTATCTACATCACTGTTAAAAACTTTTAAAACCTCATTTATACTGTGACCTAAAATTAGGTGCAATTTAAAACAAAAACAAAAGACCTCCATACCAATTCGTTATATTGCCAAAACCTTTTTCACACGTTCTTAAATCTTTTCTTTTTAAATCAAAATTTTTAGGTAGGAAAGTTTAGGAAGTTGAAATGACATTATTAATTGGTGACACATTATTTCAACAGAGTCAGTAATTTAATAGTATTGTCCATAACTGATGAAAATTAATACATTACCCACCCTATTTTCTCTTTTTGTCTCCATGACTTCAATAACCTAGGGCATGGGTTATTAGCTCAATCCGTGCTTAGCCGTCACTCAATGGGAAATTCTTTCAAGAGGATAAACCACAACTCAGCCTTTGGCTGGATAAAAATTCCCACTATACATTAAAAGCATTAGTGACAAATGTCGCTCTTTTCCAAGTAGTATTCCCAGTAGCTTACTCTTACTGAACGTTAATAAGCATATGGCCTTCAATGCTAAATAAAATGTTTGTGACAAATTCAAACCCAGTTGAACCTGTGCTGGTTTTAAGCACGGACAATTTTGTAATGGATCCTAGGGCTTCAAATCAAACTAAGGGTCTGGGGATCTGATCTGCGATGCTGGGTCTGAGCAGACTGCGTATGCTGCATGTGAGACATTCGGTACCTGTGCAGACCCCTGCACCCTATAACCTGACTGCTTTGGCCCCAACCAGCCAATAAGACTTGGGGTTTGGTAAATACTGCCTTAAATTTTGCCATCCAAAATCCATCCTCTAGAAACACTATTCCCCAACAATAAAATACAGACTGAAAATGAGGTCTCTTTAAGCAGAAGTACTGGCTTTGGTACTACACTTTGCCCTCAAGCAGTTACCCCGTTCCTATCTTTTACAACATACACACTCACGTAGATGTACACACACACACGATCACAGGTTTAAAATCACACATGTGCCTATGGAGCTCTCTAAGCTGAGAATACAGTGCTTGACTTCTCCCTATCCAATGAAAAGATCTTTAAAAGTTTCAATCATTTCCTGAAATGCATAAAATAATTTTATTATAAATGGAAATTTACTGTCTGAAATGTGTGGGGGTTTTCTCTGCTTTCTTTCTATTTGGTAATTTATTTAAATGCATTCAAAAATGCATTCAAAAAATGAGACATAGCACTTTGGTTAAGACATCTGTATTTCAAACCAACATCTTCAGGACTGTGAGCAGCTCTGTTAATAGTCTTTTTATTTGATTAGGGTAATCTGCTGCTGTGCTGTCTTAATCTTTATCCACTACCTTTTAACCAATCAATATTTTAGGGTTATAGATTTGGAAGGTAGATGATAATTTTCTAGATAAACTCTCCAGGCACTGCTGGCATGGTATGGCTGCATATTTAGTATCTTTTCAGAGGATTCACAACTCCAGCAATGTAAGAATCTGCCCAGAAAAAAAAAGTTAAACCTTAAATTTTCAAAGCTGTGTGCAGGGATTTGGCCACCTGACTCCTATTAATGTCAACGAAAATTTAGGGGTAAGAAAAGCAATGTCTTTTTCCTCAGATCATTTCTTCTTTGAAAGGAACCAGAGAACAAGACAGAGGAAATGAAAAGCAACTTTGTACCACAGGCTGAGACCAGCAAGGCCTGCTGTTGAGGCAGGAAGTATACAGAAGTAGAACATTTGTTCACTAAATGAGCCTCTCCACACGTATCAAAATAAGGAGATATGAGAAGTTCAGAAGGAAAAAAATTAGATTTTGTGTTTTTAAAATGTCATTAAAATATATATTTTTTAATTTTGCTCAGCTGAAATTATCTGTTGCTTATGATATTAATTTTGCTGCAGATAAAATTAGTTGTCAGACCTCTGTTTATGGCCTAATTACCTTTTGTAACAACAACAAAAAAAAGGGCAAGAGAAATAAAAGGAATAACAATAAAATACAGTTATCTACTTTCGAGCAAGGGAGGTTCTTAGTGATGTGTTACCTGGGCAGATTTCACCAGTGCTATGCAAGTCTTTCACATACGTGAAAGCAGATTTGCTTGGGCTGTTTTGCCCATCTGGGCAGTGTCAGCTTCTGCCTGCCCTCGTTTCCACACCTGGGGACAGGCAGGATGGGCCAAACTGCCCCCATTACTTCTGGAAAACTGGGAATCTTGTAATTATTTGAGCTCCTTTTAATAAGGGAGCAAGTCAGGGAAATTTGTGGACAACGTCTTGAAAAAACAGCCACTGCAGAGTAAATAACGGTACTTTCTTTTTGAAATATTTGTCCACTTTGATTCCAGTTTTGGAAACAGTAAATCATTTTTATGTTGGTTAGCAGTGGGTGCTAGGCACGCTACTGAAAAGCTGCAAGACTTGTAAACAAATGGACGGAGCCCAGTGTTACAGTGCTACGGACGTTAGAAACTCGCACATTTTGGTCTCATTTCAGTCCTCTCTCCTCATATCGCCTGATCCTTCAGCAAGGAGGAATTACCACAAACACTGAGCATATTTCTTAATAGCTTTTCCCATTACAGTAATCTGAAGATTTATCAATTCATACAGCATTCGCATTAATCAAGTTGCAGCCACGATGCCATCTAAGCTACAGCTCTACCTGGCAGAGCTTGGGAGCGGCGCATATAGAAGATGAGTGAATCTGGCCTCAGACAGAAGTTACCCTTTGAAGCGGTCTGTGCAGCATTGCCATGAGATCTGCCCAGCTACATTTTTGAATATATTTGACGAACAAAAAATTTGTATCTGTGTTCATTTCACAAGATGTAAATGTCTCCTTTGTGGTAGGAAAAATCCTGCTCCCTGGAAGTGATTCTAATCTAATCTGATGTGCAGTATTTGTAAACGTACTTTAGTGTCCCAACCTATTTACAGTGTTTACATAAAACCACCCGAAATCTCCACATGCCTTGAAAAGTTAATCCAGTACAAATATTGACTGGCTGTCAATTGAGCATTATTGACTTGCTCCAGGACTGTGCTTTATTGCCTTAACTGATGAAACTTGTTTTCTTTGCTAAACTTAATTTCTTTTTGGCCCCGTTTGGATGAAATACCATTTGCTAGCCTGCACCTCCCACTCACTGCTCTGGGCCTGCCTCTTCCAGTTAGCTAGAGCGATAGGACAGCCGAAGTACTTTGCTGTGTGCAACAGGAACTTGCAGAAGGAAGCCAATAACCCAGTCTGTATTTTAGAAAAAGGACCTCGGCCAACACCAGTCCTATCTCCTATAAACTTTTGGTCCACATCAGCTCCCATACAGCGACTGCCCTCTTTGCAACCATATACGGTTGTGCAGAGAAGTGTTTCCAGAAAGGCTGGAAGGCTCTATGAACCCTTCAACAGGGTCTGTGAAAGGTAACTATGAAAAGCAAACTGACTGCCAGGAGGCTTAAATTCCCTTTGTGGCAGTCTACACCTTCACTGGGAGGTTTTGTGGGTTTTTTTTAAGGAATTCTAAAATTCTAAAAGTTTAAAACCTTGGATGTCTTTGCATCTTTTTATCAGGGATAGTACAAATCAGGTTGTCCAGAAACCAAAGTTCATGAAACACACACACTCATCAACACCCAAGAAAACATTATTTATCATTTCATTTTTTAAAATCTATAGTTTCTAGATACAGCAAAAAAGAAACCAAAAATAGCAACTTTCACAACATGCCCTGATTCTGCAACAAATTCCATCAAACGTTTTAAGTTCTGACCCCCAGGTCAAGTGAAACTGACAATAAATCTTAGGAAGGATTCGGTATTGTTAAGCTGCAAAACCCCAAATCTATTATGAAAGATTTATCAAAACTTATAAAAAATGAACCCAAAATGTTTCAGTCAGTGCAAGAAAGGCCAAAAGGGTGGAATGGCAGACAGGGAAGGAAGTGTAGATCTTGAATGGCCCATAGCAAGTCATAAAGCAGGTACTCCTCTCTGATCTCAAAACAACATTTAGGAAGGAATTTCCTGAAAATTCCAGTTAAGAAAGACATAGGGGGTTTATTTGTTGTTGTTGTGAGGTTTCTTTGTAAAGGAATGTAACAGAGCGGACACTTACACTTTGCAGGAGCGCTATCTGCTTCTCCACACAGGGATGCTTTTTGCACCATGTACAACTCCAGGGCAGTATTTGGTGCCGAGACAGGATGGTGCCACCATCTGTTCCTTCTTCTGTTCTCATCAACAGCCTGGTGAGAGCGGGGCAAAGAGAGAAAAAAATGGGGATATGTCATATTGTTACATCTTCATTTGATATTCTTTATAACTTCTTATGTCTAGCTCAGGTGATGAGACAGTCCAATTCTTTTAATCGAACATTCTCAGATTACCTTTTTGGGAACTGAACAAAGTCAGTTTTGCTCTCAGATTGCCAACCACACAGCAATTACAATGCTTGTCTAATTTGTTTATTTTTAGCCCTTATAAGTCACTATTTCTACAGGACTTCCTTTCCTTTTAAATGAAAGGCGGCTTCTAAACATTTGACAAATGGAAGAATCTACCCTATAACACCAGCTATGTCAAGAATGCACCTGCCCTCTGTTAAGATACTTTGGCTAACTTGAATAAGGTTAATTGTTAATAATTTCATTAGTTTACTGGCTAGTAAATTTTTGGGGTTGGGTTGGTTTGTTTGTTTGGTTTTTTTTAAAGAAAAGCAGGTCTTTTCAGAAATTTTACTTTTTTTCATTAAAAAGGGGCTGATTTGTGATAAGATTTTTTTTTTCTTTTAACAAAAAATGTGTTAACATTCAAATCCTGTCAAATGAATTCAAGGTGTCTAAAGCAGTTTAGCTAACAGGCTCCACGAGCGTCACAGTAGAACCACCATATGTCCCAATTTGAAGTGACTGTCTCCTCCGCTTTTCCTTCAGCAGACCCCGTGCTGCTCACTCTCATCCCCACTGACCACGGGAGGAACAAGAACAAGCGCTGTGTCAGACGGCAAGAGAGCAAAGCAGTGCTGCCTGCCCTCCCAAACTGCTAAAGATGACCAACTGATTCAACAGTGGCTATCCTCTGCCGGATGTCACTAGGAGTTACCGTTTTCCTGTAAAATGTTATTTGGATATTAGACGTGGGATGGCAAAATCAGCATCTTAACAGGCCACTTCCTTTTCCAACAGCTTTAGCCATAGAAAATGAAATTCTCAATTTATCCAATAGGTCTGGTGATATCCTCATTCCTGTAAGTATGCTACTGCATAAAAAGTCATTGTGCAGCTGCAATTTAAGTAGCTGATGTAACACTGTGCTGGTTTTGGCTGGGGTAGAGTTAATTTTCTTCCTAGTAGCTAGCATGGGGCTATGTTTTGGATTTGTGCTGAAAACAGTGTTGATAACCCAGGGATGTTTTAGTTGTTGCTTAGTGTTTATACTAAATCAAGGACTTTTCAGCTTCCCATGCTCTGCCAGGTGCACAAGAAGCTGGGAGGGGACACAGCCGGGACAGCTGACCCCAGCTGACCAAAGGGACATTCCACACCATATGGTGTCATGCTCAGCATATAAAGCTGGGGAAGGAGAAGGAAGGAGGGGACGTTCGGAGTGATGGTGTTTGTCTTCCCAAGTAGCCGTTAGGCGTGATGGAGCCCTGCTTTCCTGGAGACGGCTGAACACCAGCCTGCCCATGAGAAGCGCTGAATGAATTCCTTGTTTTGCCTTGCTTGTGTGTGCGGCTTTTGCTTTACCTATTAAACTGTTTTTATCTCAACCCACGAGTTTTCTCACTTTTACTCTTCTGATTCTCCCCCCATCCCACCGGGGGGGAGTGACCGAGCGGCTGGGTGGGGCTTAGTTGCCGGCTGGAGTTAAACCATGACAAACACCTGCAGTCATACCTCCAGCAACACAAAGTCTGCTGCTCTGCAGCAGCAGTTCTACCAAATTCTCCCGTCCTGCCCCAGCCACTGGGGTTTTCTCTTGCATGTACTTCTGTGAAAAATGTGCCCTGTTGCTCTTTCTCCCTCAGACACACTCCTGATGTGCGAGCTCAATCAGAACAGGAAACACTCCATTATTTTTTTGTAATTTTTTTTAACATACTGCAACTGATATTAAAACCATTTTCCGGTGGAATATGTATAGCTGCTTTCTGCAGGTTTCAAAAGAAGGGTTGAAAGTATTCTGTAGCTGTTTGGTCCATTTTCACCTCCTGCTCCTTGTTCACACAGCTTACTTCAGGCACGAAAGGAGGAGCTGCTTGTGCTCTGAGACACGGCATCCACGTGCTTACATGAGTGCAAACACAAACCCGTGCACTCCACAACCTTCACTGGAGTGGCATGGTGCCCTCAAGAAAAAAGCTGTATCTCGGAGGCATGTGCACACGTGTGTGTGTGCACACGTGTGTATGTACACATATGTGTGAGAGAGACAGGCAGGGGCAGCAGAGGGGCCACGGGAGGGGGGATGTGCAGCACAAGAAGCCTGCCTAACGCTGGGTTTTTAAGGTGAGACATAATCATTTAACATACAGATGGCATATCAGTTTACATCTCACACTGAGAGTTCGTGCTTGGTTATACCGGAAAAGGGAGAAACAAATTATAACAGAGTCAGAAAGCCCCTGAAAAGCAAGGCTACGGGGGACCCCAGATGTACTTCA
This sequence comes from Ciconia boyciana, assembly GCF_034638445.1. NCBI lineage: Eukaryota > Metazoa > Chordata > Aves > Ciconiiformes > Ciconiidae > Ciconia > Ciconia boyciana. The sequence goes on from NC_132936.1 coordinate 125,177,320, forward strand.
ACCAACCACAATCACACCATCAGCATGAGGTGTAAAAAGTGCCAAAACAAGATGAAAACACTGACACTCCATATGTTAAAAAGCTTGGGTTTTGCTGTAGCCCAAAATCCTTCCCTCCCCACATACCTGTACATAATAATAATAATCATAATAAAAAATAAGCCCTCAAGATCAAATAGTCAGTGATATCTTAAAAGAAAAAAAGAAGACAGGCTTAAGAAACCAAATCCTTGTAATAAATAATATATTATGAGTTAAGGAGATGAACTGACAAAGTGGTGCACCTCTAATCTCTTCCCTGCAACAGTGAGAAGAGCTGAATCACTCACACAGCATTTTTCTTTAAACATGTTCAGGGACTGCTCCTGCAATCCACTTTCTCTAAGAATATCATGCTCTACTAATTTACCAGACTGACTAAGCTACATACCAGCAGCACTGTCAGTCTTAACCTGTAATTTTATCTTGTAAAAATAAAATTTATGAACATTCTCGTATTAGAATATAATTGACTGTTTTGGGGCAGGTTTAAATCAGGAACATAGGACTCAAGCTATTTAACTGATGCAAACTCAGCTTTCTTTTTGGGGTTCAGAGTTAAGGCCCTTCCTCAGAAATCTCTGATGTTCAATGCTAAGTTGTCAAGCCCGGCAGCTGTGGCAGCCTCCTGATGGCTCTGACATCAATCTAATGTAAATTTTGCATGTGGCCCATACTCGGAGACCCACTGCAGCCCTGCAGTGCATCAAGGGCCATCTCACTCAGGATTCCCAGTTATTCATTTATTTCAAACCTGAAATGACACCTATCTACCTGAACAATGATTTTAAATAACAATCTGTTCAAGAAAAAAAAAATCCAGCAGCATGGCAAAGATGCCAGGCACATAAAGAAAATTAACTAGCCCGTATTTCTAAGCAGTAAATTCAATGTCACCTTTTTATACCTTCTGCCCCCTCGTTTAATGTCACTCAACAGATTCCTACCAGTGTCGTGCAGCTATTTCAGGCAAGGTAGGGGTAAAGTCCATAAGCAAGGACCTCCTACCTTACACCAGTCCTGTGCTTCTCTACCAAGGGCACATCCCTTCGGTTCTTCCTCTCTTGGCTTTGCCATCTCGGGGAAAAAGGTCTCTGCAACATTCAGGACCTAAAAGCCATCACGCTGAAGTGCACCAGGTTTTATGAAAAAATATACACCTTCCAAGCAATAACTGTTGAAGGAGGGAATGCTTTTGGTGTAATACACCACACTCGAATTTTATAATGAAAACTCAGGCAGCAATATAGAACAAAAGCCTGCATGACATGATGTTGATTTTCAGAATGAATGACAGTTTGGCATTCTGGTATGATAGGTGTAAACAGAATAGAACCTCTATTTTGCTTTTAATGGCCCAGAAGCTGGACAAGTTTTGTTGTTGTTGTTATTATGTAATTATTTCTAGTATGGTGTTAGCACACTTCCATGTCTGCATAAGCCTGGTATATATGTGATTGCACTATAAAGACCTCTGTATCTTGACAGGTCAAGCAGTAAATGATGAGCATATAACTTGTTAATATTTGAACTAAGTTAGAAGCTACTTCCATGATGACATCATACCTAACCATCTTTTCTAATTTGTTTTCTTAGTCCAAGAAAGCATTTCAACTTAAAAAAAAAAAAAAAAGAAAAAAAGAAAGAAGGAAAAAAGGAAAGAAAAATAAAAAGAAAGAACAGAGAGTGTTTTCTTAGCAATAAAGTAGCAGATTTCAAATTCCAAATTAATTATTTTTGACATTAGTTATTTTAGTATTGCAGAGATTTTTGAATGATGCAATGATCATCAGAAACAACTGTGCCCACAATTATATCTAAATGGAGTTGTTACTGGTCATCAGCTCAGAAGACCACACTGACACAGCTAAGACTCATAATCCAAGTCAAACACACACAAGTGGGAGAACTAAGAAAGTGTAAGGATAGTATTAAAGGATTAAGAAAATTCTAGAAAAAAGCAGAGTCAGTGGCAAATACAAGTAATTGGTTTTGAAAGTTTGACTTTTCTTCAACAATCCAAATTAACAATCCCAAAGAGAATTTAGAAATGAGAACATATTTTGCAAAATATTTGCTTGTAGCACAGTGCTTCTGTATTGAAAATCAACTCGCCCTACCAAATAATTTTTATTTAGAATAGAGTTTTTTATGTCGCGCAGAATTCACCAGCAGTCACCAACGCTCCCAAAGCCACGTTGTTTTGCACTGATGGAATTGTCTCATAAGACACAAGGAGAAAAGAAATAATCAGGCCTGGAATAGCAGCCTCATATTCTGCCTTCCGCAGCCAGGATGTGCTGGCCTTTTTCTAGAATTCTCTAGGCTTTTTCTCCTATACCACATCCCACACTTCTGTTTACACTTTCTCATTGCTGCTCCGTCTTCTTTCCCTACTAAAGTCTTGCATCCTCCTTCCACCTCACTCTCTTTATAGCAACGCTTTTTCCCCTCCCATCTTTCAGTTGGTTTATTTTCTCACCATAATGAAAGTGGATGCCAAAACTGTGAGCTGGTTTGGCCTTCCCAGTGCAGAGCAGTGGGAAAAGGAGGAGTCATCGCTACAAACCTGCACGAGTGACAGCTATTGCTGCTGGCAAAGGCAGGAACTGCAGTTAGATTTTAAGAAGATTAAAAATAAGGGGGAAAAAAAAGCAGGAGAGGAAAGGGGGGGAAGACACCTTTTTTCAGCCCAGCTATTTGAGAGATAATTGCTGTAATTTTGTCTCTCCTGAATCTTCTCGCTAGGCAAGCTTACTGAGGAAGGCAGATTTCTAGTTCTTAAAAGTGCAGTAATTCACACTTTTCTAGAAGAAGTTTTATTAGTTTGAAATTTATACTTGACCATTTCTAAATTTTAGGACAAGACCTAAAAACTGAAAAAAAGGTCAAAGAAAGAGAAACGGAAAGATGGACAGACAAGAAAGAAGATCAAACTATATAGTGCTGGCAAAAAGAAAAAAAAAAGATGACAAAGATTTTCACTTTGTCTGGCACAGTGTTTTCATGTTTTTTAAATTGTTCTGTATTTTCACAGCTTCAGCTGATATTTCTGAAATATGGAATTTGCATTTTCTAGGTGGGGAACACTGCCAAAGCTGTTAATCCCAGGCAGATGTAAAGTTGCACCACTATATTGTGATGTGGCTCCTTAAAAACAACTTAAAAGGATAAAAAAAATCCAACAAAACAACTACCCAACAACCACCACAAATATTCACTAACCCATATGGTCAATAATTGCTGTTTAATAGTCCTCCTATTACAAACCTAAAAAGCAGCAGCCAGAATTACCAGTAGAGTATTAATAAACAGGAATGAGTTAATAGTGCATAAAGACCTTCTAGTGGAACAGTGGGGGAGTTGAATATTCTTTTCTTAAGTCAGCTGTAAGTAATTACTACATGGTGTGCTTCTGACTATTACCATAACAGAGCAATTGGACGTAAAGAATGGATAATAGTATGGACATGGAGGTATTTTTAGAATATCAGCAGTGAGGCAGGTAAATGCCCTACTCAGGCACAAACCTTTAAATAAGTTTAAATAACTTTTCCTAATGACACGTAGCCTGAGCAGAATTTTGAAAAGATCAATCTAATAAATTATTTAAAGTAACTTTATAAAGACATGTCTGTGATATGTAAATAAGGGAAATGGCAAAAAAATCCCACACAGACATTAAGCAAGCAGCCAGCATTACGGTAACTACATAATCACAGGTTTCTCTTGGTTTCTTTTAGAGCAGTGCCTTCATCTGTTTGAATGCGGACTGTGCTTCGCTCGCTTCCATTGGCTGCCCAGGTAGAAACTAAAATATTCAAATAAGAACTGTAACTGTGATTGCAGGAGTTGTGGGTTTTCTACAATTGAGTTAGTCGTCCTCAGTGATTTAATGATGCATATCATTTATTTTAAAATATTGTTATAGGAGCATTCACCGAGATGCAGCTTCGTGTTCAAAGGACTGTCCATTATGTTATGCAGCAGGGCTTTTCATGTACAACTACAGGCTGAGATATTGTCTGTCGACACAACATATGCTCTCAAATAAAAACAGCTTGAGACTTTTGATTCAGAGAGTAGTAATTTTGAAAATGCACAGAAATATAATTTAAGGAATATTTAGAATTTTTCAGGCTATAGGTCTTTCTCCTGCTATGTTGCTACACAGGGCAGATGTTGATTTTTCAATTTGCAGGTTTGTTAAGCATCATGGAATGTTTTGGTTCTCAATCAAGAATATTCTTCCCAAGTGGTTGCAAAGTCCTATGCCTGAAAATAAATGCATGTCCTTTTTGTTTCTTAGCAGCACGTGCTCTGCATTCAGCAGAAGCATAAAACAGATAATGCGATGCCGTTTATCGGACCAATATATACATTTTAAGCCACAGGATCTCAGAATGCAATGTATTTGCAGGTTATGTTCTACAAACACAGTTTATATAAGGCAAGAGGCAATTCCGTTTACAGTGTGTCATACCAACACTTCTATTCAGAAAATTAGTATATACCATGCACTATGATGTCCTCGGTAGTGTGTCCATCCACTGATGTGCCACTATATTGGTCAGCTACCAATGACCTTATAAAAGCGATGGTCCCTGTGTACATAATTTTAATGACGAACAGCACAGCAGGTGAGAAGTACATGCATATATGTTCCCTCTTCCTCAAATTCTTCATTTCTCATTTGCATGCATACCAACAGACAGGATAAAATAATTTTGGCTCCCCTAAAGACAACAGAGATTGTGATGCTGAGTTCCCCCACAGTATTCGCTATCTTCAACAGCGGTTTATGACTGCAATGTCATTGATACTAGTCCTGTATTTTCATGTAACAATTAGATACAGCTATAGAAATCACATTGTGCCAGATCCACCTCTGCATAAAGTTGCTGACTTCAGGGCATTTTATCAAGATGGCTTTGGCCCTTTGCAGTCTTCTGCCCCATTAAATCTGAAGATTATGTGTTGTTCTTAGTCAGTCCACTGTTATCATAATGGAGAGCTGATGTTATAATGTGGGTCAAACAAACAGCTAATTGTTCTTGGGCATGGCTTGAGCAAAAACAGAATGGAGAGGCTGAAGACGTTAATAATAGTACTTGGCACGATTATAATAGATAGCTTCTATCAGAGGATTTAAAATCACTTTGCAAGCTTTGCAAGCACGTTGCTAAGTGTTTTTGATACTCCCATTTGAAAGTGAGACCATCATCTCAAGACCATGCTCATACATTTAGATACTGGAGCAGTGCTAGTTTAAACAATCAAGAAAGCAATACATGATAAAGGGAAGCTTTAGAGAGTTGTGCTAAATGAGCCAACTTGGAATCAAAGCAAAAGTTTGTGAGAGCGTTCTTAAACAAACGAGCTAAATAAAAAGAAAACAAGTAGGCAACATTGTAAGAATAAAAAAATTCATATGGACAAAGGTTGGTTTTGGTTTTTTGATTTTGTTTTGCTGGTTTTGGGGTTTGTTTTTTTTTCCCCAAAAGTTAAAAAACCACAATTGCTGCTTTCTACCATTTTTCTGCACTACTGTGCATCCAGTAAGTGCTTTTGCAAAAGGATGGCACGGGGAGACCTATGTGCATGGTTAGAGCTCTCCAATCAAGACCAGGACTCAGCACAACGTGCTGGATTGCAGGAGCAGACTTTCTAAATGTAAGCAATGTCAAGGAAAGGACTGACTTCTCACATACCTAGAAAGGGTTTAGGATATTTCTGGTACTGTAGACACACACACGTTCACACTTACACACACATTTATTAGAATATTAAACAATAATACCCCTGGTTGTATCCTGTATGGAAAAATCCTACGGAAAGGTAGAGACTTACAGTCTTAAACAGGCAAGGTAGAGAAAGGAAGAGAAGGGGAATACAAAGAAAAGTGAAGCGGTGACACAGAAGTCACAGAATTGCAGCTGGAATCAAGGTCACCCAAACTGACTCAGAAACTGATTATGGGCAGAATAAATCTGGAGCTCATGTGGGAAGCGGGGGAGGGAGGGGGAGGCCATGGCAAAAGTATGAAAAATAAGGTGACTTAACACTGCTGAAAAAGTTTCAACACACAGGAAAACAACACAAAAACTGATCTAAAAAATTGTTAGCCAGAGATGAAGGCACAGAATGCACGAGAGCAAAAATACTATTGCCCAAGTTCCCTACATCTTCCCATTCCTCAGCCACATTCTTCAGAGGTCTTTCTGTAAGGACCAAGAGGGATATAGTCAGCAAAAAGAAGACAACAGAGGCATTACCACTTGTCTAGGACATTTGACGTATTTATGGAGAATAACATCCAATTGTCTAAATTATTAGCCCTAGGGAAATTGTTTTGCAGTTCTCATTCAAGCTGTTACTCAGGATGCATTCTGTTCTTCAGAACAACCTGAAGCTGGTCCTGCAGTGTGAATTCTTCAAAAACAAGGTAATGGATTATTTTAAAATTATTCTTCAGGAAGACTGGATGTATTTTGAAGTTTTCCAGTGTGGCACACTGGCCTTACACCTTCTGGCTTAAAATAAAGTGGAATCACTGAATCAATAGTTATATGTAGAAGTATTTGGGTTAACAAAACAGTCCCATTATACATTTCTACAACACTAAACTGCCAGAATCCCCAAGTCTGAGACCAAAACAAAACTTTGATCAAGGTATCTGTCTCTCCTGTCCCTGCAGTGTCCCTTGGGTATCTCTTGAGAAAGTACTGAGCATATTCAAACCTCCTTCAGTGATGGGCTCAGTGCTAAGGTGTTTAAGGTCCATGATTACGCACAATTTCCTTAAAATGGCCTATTTTTGCTTTCTTGCTCTTGAATGAGATAGTAAAATGAAACACTTTTTTAAAAAATCAGAACTGAATCATTCATGCATGGCTGCAATTGTTACTCCTATTTCACTGGCACCTCAAGATCTCAGGCAAAAGTGGGACACTGGTCTCGGAGCATGTGTTAAGAGACATCATCACCTTCCCCGAAGAGCTTTCAGTTAGACAAGACAGACACACATGGCAGGACCTATATGGTATCCTTACTCAATAATGTACAGAGAGAGCAATTTGTCTGAACACTGAGACTTTATAAAGTATGCGACATAAACTTTCAAAGGGTGACGAAGGAAGAACTCCAAAGATTGCAACAATTTTTAATTTTATTCACCCATCTACATTTACGTCCGATATAAACTAAGGGCTGCAAAGAATCGCCTTCTGTCCCCACTTTTGCAAACCTAGTCACTTAGCTTAGTCACATATTGGAGGATATTTTTTGATAGGGAACAGCGTAATTGTTTTGCAAGCTGAACTGAGAAGCAGATATTCTAGCTGCAAAAAATAACACAGCAACCCACTGATCGCTGAGCAGAGGTCTTTAGCTGAGATGGTGCCTCCAAGTTTATCAAACACTTCTGCCCATGAACCTGCATCAAAGTTGCTTTGACCACATTAATCTCAAGTCAGCTGCTTTTCATTTATGCCTCAGCTTCACCAAGACACAATATCAGAGAAGAAGCTGATCCAAGGGGATAGGCAGTATTGACATAGTAATGAAACTACAGCCCATTACATTTTGTGGTCTGTGCCCATGGTTTCAGCTAACCGTTGAATAACATCAGTAACAGGCCTGGGACGCCTGTATTAGAAGAGCAATTTGGAAGAAAGGAAAGAGTGAGAAATTTTTGCAGGACTTCCGAGCAATCTCTGAGGAGAAACAAAGTCATGGTCTCCACAGGCACCTAGGTTTGGCTAACAAGGCTCCTGTCTCCCATGGCCCATGTCACATGGGGTCTTGATCAATTTGTTTGTTATCTGGAAAAGTTGTGTTAGTTAGGGAATGATTGAAGAACAGAAAATTTACCGAAGACTGAATAGGATCGGTACAATGGGATACAACCTGCGCCCAGCGCTCTGCCTCACTCCTTTCAGCCTTGCTGCAGCGATGATTCAACTACCTGAGTTTCACGGGTCAAACTGCTGTACGTAGAGAAACTGCTGCTGTAGAGAAAGCAGCATCGTTTTGGGGTACCCACAATGCTGAGCAGAGCACCCCAGTGGTTGGATAGCTAGGGGTTAGACAAACATCAAAGGCTACCATATACTGCAACAGTTCCCATTTGTCAATCGGGGACCCCAAACCACCATAACTTTTGTGAAGAGGCATCACTCTCCCATTTCAAATAAAATACCCACTTTTTTACTACTGTTCTTTGTTGGCCAGGAATTCTTCATGTATAATTGCCGTTCATCCCATACACTGCACAGTTGTGTGTATGCTGTGACTCAAAACTGCTTCTAGAAAAGCAGTTTTGTTTCAAGTCCAACTTCTGATTTCACGCAGTATCACTCATTAACTGAGCAAAGCTGACACCAGCCTCATTTATTGGAATATTACAGCTAGGCCTTATTTTACTCACTTGAACTGACGTGATGACCTGGAAATATTCCCACCTCTCCCTACCATTCTTTTTCTGGTTTTTTGTCAGCTGCTTGAAACATGCACTGCTTTTTCCCCTTCTGCCTTGCTATCATTTCTACTCTCCAAACACACTTTTATTCTTCTCCCACTTAATTCATCCTTCATAATTACATATTCCCTTAAGATCCTTTCCTATTAGCCAGGTTTCTTAGTTACCCCTAATGGGCCATCCACTTACAGGTACCATCATTTGCCAACCTGATCACATTTCTCCATGTACTGCAGTTTGAAGGGTAGTTTTCATTTGCTGTTAACTCTTCACAAGGTATCATTTTTCTTAGGCTGTCCCCAGACCGCAAAGGTTCTCAGTGCCTTTACCACAGTCCATTGCAGCAAAGTTTTAAAATGACATCTCCCATTATTTCTAACTTTGTGGCAAGGTGTCCGACAACAGCATAGCAGTGAGGAGATCACCTGAAGACTAAAAGTTGACAGACTCTTCCCAAGCCTTGCCAGAGATACAGTTTGGGACAAGCCTCCTTGCTGCTTCCTCAGTTGGACCTGTAATGGCTGCAGGGACAGTACCTAAGGCTGGGAAAAACAGCCAGGCCTTCCAAAAGTAGAGAAAATTAAAAGATTGACATTCTCAAAATCCTTTTATTTTTATGTTATTGCTAACTTTTATGAAAAATATTGTTAAAATCCAACCTGTTTCTGTGGAGAAGTTCAATTTCAACAAAACAGAATTTTCTGATGGAAAATGTTTCATCATAAAAAACATTCAACTGGTTCTACTGATAAATTTCCACGTTCTTTTCCTGACTAGAGCCAGGGATAGATATACGAATGTCTCCTGAGGAAAAGGAGTTCCTTAGTTGGAAAAAGGCAAGGTGTTTATTCTTCCTTGGAAGTATGAGTAAAGCAGCAGCTGATTAATAGTGAAAGCAGTATCAAGAGAAATGTATGCTAAGTTTCAGCACAGAATTAATTTCTATGGGTAAATATGTATAAATTCCTTACAGTAATAGAATGTGCTGCAAAATTCAACAGATTTCTCACCGTAATGGTGTAAGTAATCAAGGAATGCATTAGGGAAGAATAACAAGAGAGAGAGACTGAAAAATACCTTTCAAAAATTCGTTTACTGACTACATGATGTCGCTACAGCAGTAGTCCATATATTAATTTCATCCTAAATTTTTAGACTAGTATATACAAGGAAACAAAACCCTCACTATCTGACTTCAGTAGATCTATATCCATTTACAAATTGAGGATTGTCCTGATGAGTTTAATGACAAGAAAGAGAGAGGTACCAAGTATTTTAGTGAATGCCTCACAGAAAATATTTTAGTAATTTTCAGCGTGAAGCCTTTCAAGCTTCTTGGAAACAAGGGCTACACAGCTGCGGGAGGGGAGGGAATCCAAAACCAAAATGCTCCCCTGCCCCATCCTACATGCGCTGTTAAAGCAGTTCAAAATTCATGGGAACTGAGCATGCAAAATCAACCCTGAAGGCCAGAATTGACCATACTCTGAATGAGGAGACTTCTTGGAAGAAAATTTAAGATTTAATCCACTTAAAGTAGAACAGTCAACTGATAGCCTGTTTGCCACTGAGTTCACTTATTCAAAAAAATAATGCAGCAATTACGTTCATAAATGAAATACTATATGTAAAGGATTAGCTCAAGCTTTTTGAGCTGAACTGTACTCTCTAAAAGCCACATAGCCTGCCTAAAAATACTAAATAAAGAGAAAGTCTCGCTGACATGCACTATTTATTGACGTTTATATACTGCCAGTACATAAGCAAATATTTTAACCTTTTTCTGCACCTCAGTATTCCAGTCTCAGTTTCTAATAATGACATTAAGCAGTTCCTAAATTAAATGCTACTACACTATTTCCCAAAATTGTGAAAACAAAACAGAGCAAAACAAAATACAACAGCATTTTTTAAAAGATGTAATGATCAGCAAAAACGATGCATAAAGCCATTATTTTTTGCTGGGCTTTGTTGTGACAGTTACCATGGCTAACCCATTAACATATTTGCTGTACAAGTATGGTCATTCTACAGCCTTAATTAACTTTCAAGTGGAGAGTGCTGTGGCTTACCACTTATTAAATATCCACTACAATAAGTTACAGTTTTACCCTTCCAACCTCACTTAGCCAAGACACCTAGAAGAACCAGCTTTCTATCTGACTATAATTTTGTAATTGCTTTTTACTGAAATTATGTTGAAACTGGACCCCCTATGTAAATGTATTTTGCCTGGTTCATCTGAAATTGGCCACCCCTAATCAGATCTGGTTGATATTTGATTGAATAAGTAGAAAATTAAGTTTCTCTCTGATAATGCTTTGCTTTTTCCTCCCTTTCATTATTTATAATGTAGGCATTTTTATGTTGAAATTTGAAAGCATGCCCCCTAGAGAACAGGAGAAGACAGACACATCGGAAAGGCTGCTTTGAAAGCTAATCTACTTCTAGTACAACACCCAAACAGTGTAGTTACACTAAGCAAAGCTAATTTCAGCAAGCACTTTATTCATGAAGAAAGCAATGCTATTTGAGATTTAATCGAGTCAGAATTAGGTTTTGTGATTAGCTAGCCTGAGCTGTTAAGGTATAGTCATAATGATATCATTATTTCCACACACCCATGTGGCATGAGCATCGTCAAGCAGCGTAATGCTCTGTATGTTTAAACTTGTATACTGCCAGCTAAAAGCAACTGAATCCACCTCCATCAGGCGTTCCACTGAGTATAAAATAGGACTCGAGTTCGAAAAAAAAAGTACTTCTACAAAGGGAACACGTGAAAAGGCCACAGGAGTGCACAACTGAAAAATATATAAAAATGCAAATTTCCCTAAACTTCATCTTTGGATGGACTGAAGCATAAGTGAGAACTTCAACAAAGCTATAGAAAAAGATGACAGGTCTGAGTTTCAGAAATTTAAGACAGCAGTAGGATTAGACACTTTGGGTTGTCTTCGCATACATTTCTTATGGGAGTTAATTCCATTTGACATGCAAGACCAAAGCAAGATTACAGAGGCATAGCCCCATGGCGAGGTGTATGCTGTAGCTAAAAGCTGGGATTTGAATAATTGTGCAGGCTTACTCCAAGAATCAGGCGAGAACAGAATGAATGGATTATTACAAGGAACTTTGTACATTTTTAACTGCTGGACTTAATAAAATACCCTGTGTGTAAGACTGGTATTATGGTCCTCTGCACTCACGCTAGTTGAAGTTTGTGGTAGGATCTATCAAACATGAGAAAAAACAGAAGCTGTTAAAAAAGAATGTGTAATGAAGAATTGGGCAGGGCCGTGCACCACGCGATTTTCTGAGGGAAGCAAATTTGGAGAGCTTTAGTTCAACATATTCAGCCCCAAAAAAGTTATAGGGAATTCATTTCCTGTATAAAAGAAGGTTGAAGGAACACAAGAGATTGGATCGGAAAAATGAGGGGACAAAAAAAAAAAAAGGTGAGTTTTTATTTCACTGTTTCAGCTTGTTAGCTAGGTCATTTATTACGGAGAAAGATTACTAATCCACACATCATTTTTTTTTAAATTGACCTCTTCCCTTTGTGTCTGTGGAAGCACTTGTCTGTAAAAGGAGGTAATAGCTGACTGCTCCTTAGAGTCAGTGCTGCTTAATTAACTGTCCAGTGAGAATTATTGAAATACTTATATAATTCTTATTTAGCACTCATTAAAGTGAGGGATACAAATGCTGGACAATGAGAGGTTCAGGAAGGCTTTGAAAAGAGGGAGTTAGTACTCTAATAGCAAAGAATTATGAAAGCCTGCCCATTAACGGCAACAGAACAGACCTTTCATTTTAAAAGTCACTGACTCAGATCTGGACTTATTTGATATTTTTTAAAAAGCTCCTTCATCTAACCCCCTAGCAATAGACGATCTCCAATTCCTCCTGCTATTGCTAACCAGACTGCGCAGTAGGTGCACGAAGGAGGTAAATGACACTTCTGCACCGCCCTGTGACGGTGTCACGGTCACACAGCCCTGTGCACCCTCGGCTGGGTTTGGCACAGCTTTCACTCCTCCAGCCTGCTCACAGCCCCCACACTCACAGAAAGCTCATCAGCCACTAAGAGCATACCAAGATAGGTAAGAGAGAACTAGTTGCAATCATTTGTACCGGAACAGTATTAGCAAAGTACATGTACTTTCTTAATCCAGGACTTCCCTTGCATAAAACATGTCTATGAATATCAGTATGCTACGTATAAAGAAAATCTCAGGTGATGATCATTTTGCCCTAAAAATAATCTCTATTTCATTTCAATGGGTGCTTTGGAAGCCTGCCATAAAAGGTGATGAATATCCTGAATAACTTGGCAGCTTCCAAAATGGAGATGAAGAGCCTGCTGGGTACCAAGCAACAGCAAGATTCAACACCACCTATAACTTACTCTGTGACATGGATTATGGTAATAATAGACTACTGCACAAAAAACGAGCTAAATTCATCAGTACTTTTGCAAGACAAAAAGAACATGCATGTGCATCTTCTATGCACAATAAAATCTTTTCAGAAATAGCTGGTTATAAAGAATTAATTGTCCCAATTTCAGTGTGTTTCTTGTAGCAGAACTGGGTTTACAGAGGCCATATGCCTCAACAGTTTGTCCTCAGAAAATTTACCAATAATAGAGAACAGTGTTATCATCGTTTTAGAAGCTTTGAAGGTTCATTCCTCCACAGAAGGTGTGCTCCATTCCTCTCTCTAATCTGTATATTGTCAAAAGTTCTTGAATCTACAGGAATTCACTTAGACATGAAGCTCAGATATCCTTTCTATTCATATAATGATTGATGAAACACAAGGGAAAATAAATTGAATTATGTTAAATCTCCCAGGGAAACATAATTAAGCTGTAAAGCATTCCCTTGAAATCCTTGTATCACTCAGGCTGTGTCTCCTACTACATGATCAATAATAATATTAATTAAAGACAATTATTTTGAAGGACTGGCATGAAATTTCAGCTTTTACTATGTTTTATACTACTACAAGCTAAGGATTTGTTTGGCTATCATATCTGCGAAATCCTTCTATATTTCCAGCATGAGGTTTCTAAAGTATTGTGGCTGGGAATTTTGCTTTCTTTTTGGTACCTTTTGCTGTTCTAAAATCTGTATGTCTGTATATACCCTCAGTAAGTTTGCAGACGACACCAAGTTGGGTGGGAGTGTTGATCTGCTTGGGGGTAGGAAGACTCTGCAGAGGGATCTGGACAGGTTGGATCAATGGGCTGAGGCCAGTTGTATGAGTTTCAACAAGGCCCAGTGCAAGGTCCTGCACTTGGGTCACAACAACCCCATGCAACGCTACAGGTTTGGGGAAGAGTGCCTGGAAAGCTGCCTGGTAGAAAAGGACCTGGAAGTGTTGGTTGACAGCCGGCTGAACGTGAGCCAGCAGTGTGCCCAGGTAGCCAAGAAGGCCAATAGCATCCTGGCTTGTATCAGAAATAGTGTGGCCAGCAGGACAAGGGAAGGGATCGTCTCCCTGTACTTTGCACTGGTGAGGCTGCACCTCAAATACTGTGTTTGGTTTTGGGCCCCTCCCTACAAGAAAGACATTGAGGTGCTGGAGTGTGTCCAGAGAAGGGCAATGAAGCTGGTGAAGGCTCTAGAGCAGAAGTCTTAGGAGGAGCGGCTGAGGGATCTGGGGTTGTTTAGTCTGGAGAAAAGGAGGCTCAGAGGAGACCTTATCGCTCTCTACAACCGCCTGAAAGGAGGTTGTAGAGAGGTGGGTGTTGTCGGTCTCTTCTCCCAAGTAACAAGCCATAGGACAAGAGAAAACGGCCTTCAGTTGTGCCGGGGAGGTTTAGATTGGATATCAGGAAAAATGTCTTCACCAAAAGAGTGTCAAGCATTGTAAGAGGCTGCCCAGGGAAGGGGTTGAGTCACCATCTCTGGAGGTATTTAAAAGAAATGTAGATGTGGTGCTTAGGGACATGGTTTAGTGGTGGACTTGGCAGTGCTAGCTTAACGTTGGACTCTGTGATCTTAAAGGTCTTTTCCAACCTAAATGATTCTATGATCCTATGATTCTGTGATAGTTCAGTATACATACATCACAGAAACCACACTGAAGATAATACAAACATTACAACCTTGCCCTAAATACAGAAGCTGGCCAATTGCATGGATTATGCTGGTTTCAATTTCTCTTTAACTGGAATCCTAGGCATTAAATATTTGTACATGGCAGTTATATTAAATGACCACCAACAACATATGCCTCCGTTGCCAAATCAAAACATGGCATGTACTTCCAGTTCTCCAAGCAGAAGATGAAGCAAGAGTTCTGGGAGAAAAATCACAGCAGACACAGCTCAAAAAAATTTGGGATCAGGATATAGTAGGAAGAAATCTAATTTGATACTAAAAAGGAAATAGTGTCATCAATTTTCTGAAGGAATTTTGCCCTAGATGGAATTTGTGGACAAAAAGGCCTGGGAAAAAATTTGGTTGGTGAACAATAACTCTTGTCAATGCAACAAAATTATGTAGAAAACAATTGCGTGCTTTTACTACCTATAGATAAATATAAATAATTAGTGTGTATACATATACATGTATTTTTAGTATATAAATTTCTGAATATATAAAAAAGACTATAAATATATTCTGCTTCTAACAACATACTCTTGCTTATGAAGGCTCATGCTAAAAAAAAAAAAACAAAAACCAAAAAACATTTTAGAAGTCCCTTATATCTTGGCCAGAAAAATTAACTCAAATGAAATGGTGAAGATGACATAAAAAACATGGCAGTTCTGAGTAAGTCTAAAACTGAATCCCAGCACCATCCCTAAAGAGTGACCAAGACTTTCATCAAATGTCATAAGCTCTGTGCTGTGGATTTTTTTCAGAGAGAACTCTCACTGGGCAAAGAGCTTCCAGTTTCACAAATGCTTGTCATAAGCTCACATATATGGAAGGGAGATGGACTTCTCAAATATGAAAGCATATATTACAAAGAATACAAAATGCTTCTGAAGAAAGTAGACATTGAATTTGGAACACTAAATACTATTATGAAAGCCATAAACAGAGCAACAATAATTAGAATACCTTGGTATTCCTGAAACTGCAACAATAAAGCAGCTTAGCAAAATAACAGGATCCAAGATGTAAATAAGTTGGGTGTTTGCTTGTTCTTTTAATAACAAAGGCATTGAGAAGGCAAATTTCAGACCCTGCGGAAGAAGGCAAATAATATCTCCCCAAAGGCAGGGGAAAGATTTCTCAAATGAGCTTCATCCTAAAAAAGATCAGAGTAAAATATATGAAGCAAGGTGACATAATGGGCTGTTGCTTAAACGCAGCTACCGATAGTACCCTATTCTGAAAACTAGGCTGTGGGTAATTGAATGTAAGACGAAGCAAAAATACAGAAAAGGCCAAGCTGAAGCTGAAGAATAAAAATGCAGTGTGTGTAACAGTATTGAGAAGAGTACAGCTCTGTAGAACTGATTAATAAGACGAGCAGTGAACAGTACAGAGTGGATTTGCAGAGATTAGAACGTTGCAGGCTTTGTCCAAAAGATTGTATAAAGTTCTTATTGGGTTTGAATTTAAATAGAGTAAAATTTATCTAACACTATTAATGTTTCCCTTTGACCTTTAAATATATCTTCCCTCTACCCCAAAAAAGGACACTTTAAAGTAAAATATGTTTACACTCCATTATTTCATACTGCCTACGCATGTGTGTGTGTGCTTATGCACACATGTGCACAGTCTATTATATTCCTTTGCACTATAGTAAGAAATCAAGAGAGCCATTACAAACAAACTGCTTTAACACTGGCAGTCAAATTCAAGAGAACATACACTTTGATAAACCCTTCAAGTCATGTTCCTGCATTAACAAGTCCAAAAATTAGAAGTACAAGATTGCATAGTAGGAACTCGGTAATTTTTGCTTCAAGGCTCTCACAAACACTCCACTGGAACATGCATTGTAGCATGTGGCAGCACCACCTCAGAGAAGTTTAAATCAGTAGTAAGACATTTTTATAAAGAGATGAAACATAAAAATGGACTGGGCAGTAAAATCGAAGGATAATATTCAAACCCAGAAAACTACAGGCAGCAACAGGACACTGAATGGAGACAGCAGCATCAGAAAAACCTAACATTCAGTGACAAGTTAATGATAGAGACCATCATTACAGACAGAATTAAATATTTAATGGCTAGATTCTAAGGGAAAGACACCAGAATGCAGATTTAATTTTCTGGTTACAATGCTGCTTTCAAGATGTCTTTGAGGCTGGACTTCTATACCTCAGCTATTGTGTGTTTTGGGGAATTTATACCTCTTCATCATATGAGATAGGGAGTTGTACTCAGTCTGGAAACACTCACAGTAGCCACACATGGGAAAAACAGGGGGTTTTATTTCCATCAAGGTAAAATATTTGCCACAGACTTAAACCCAGAAACAACCAGAGAGAAAGCCACAAGGACAGAGGTGTTCCTAAAGGCAAAGCCCATAATGACTAGCAAAGAGAAGACATTAAAATATTTAAAACTATCCATGCAGTTCTAATGTATAAACATGTTGTCAACAACAGAAATGCTGTTTTTCAGTCCCTAATCTCTTGCCATTTTGGAGGGGTTAGAAAGGATTTTTAAGATGCAGTCATAGCAAGCTAGATTCTTCTCACCTAACTTTCCCGGTCTAAAAGATACAAATTAGAAACCCAACTCCCTGTACAGTCTGTGGAGGGGGACAGGCACAGAACAAAGTGAATCATCCTGTAGAGGTGACTACGCAGAGCCAAGAGGATTAGTCTAGAATATGGTATATGCCCAACATCAAGGGAGGTGAATCCCACCTTGCACACCCATCCAGAAAGCTGGAGAGTTGACCTGGCTGAGTCTTACCTTCAGCCAGCCTTAGCTGGTGCTCCTCTAGAGATTTTGGATACCTCTATGAATTGCCCTCTGGAGTTGGAGTAGATTTCAGGATTTGGAAAAAAATATATATAATCTGTGTAACAAGTGAAAAGATAAAAGAAGAAAAGACTAATTTTAAATGTAGCTTTTCCTGCCTGCCTCCACGCATGCTCACCAATGGCTTTTCCTATATACAAAGTTGACTGAAGGGAGGGGTGGGATTGAATAACAAATTGATGTGATACAATCACATCATTCACAATCACATAATGGACTATATCCCAATTTTCAAAAGGCATAAAGTATCCTCATTAATACGATAAGTGCAGCAGTCAAATCAGTAGTATGATTTTATCAGGGTTTTTGACTGTACATGAATTAGAATATAAAATGCATACAGAATTTTTAATGGGAAGGCTTTAACATTCTGTGAATGTATTTCTTACTGTCATTTACATCGCATTAAAGTGAAATTCCACATAAAAGCATAAAGAGAATACTCTATGTCCTAAATTATAGTTTTTCATAGTTGTCATGTCCACATACTGGGAATCTTATTCACAAGCTGTAATATTATCTTAAATCTGAAAAGGGTAAGGTATTTCTCTGTTTGTTTGGTATGGCTGGCAAGTGGAGTTGTTGCACAATAAGGTCAGATGGTCAGGATGAAGCCTACAGAGATCTTTTAGGGATGCAATTGTATTCAACTACAACAGGTTGCTAAACCCTGGACTTCTAGTTCTCATTCTCAGCAGGGTGCTAAAATTGTTACCATGTTCAGAGAGATGTTATCATCTTCTTTTAGCTCCTTTCATTTTTTCACCTTGCTTTCAGAACATCAGTTTAAAATAAAGTTTGCCAACAAGTATTTGTTTTTCATTCCAAAGGGATGCATTTAGTCTTTAAGAAATAAGTATATACTATTTCTGTATGCATCTACTTCACATTAAATTTTACCATAAAAACTGGCAATATCAGTTTTTACAATCTAACCTATTTTCTCAGATCCAGTAGTTTCATGCTGCTTCAGATTTGATTAATCTCAAAGAAAAAGAGCCCGTAAACTCAGATTTGTTCTATACTGACCAAACCACCTGGCACAGACTGAGTGATGTTTCTGACCAACATATTATAGTTGGTCTAAATTCTTCTCAACTCTAAATGCTGTCAGGTAAAACACTGTGGTTTTCCCCAGCGCAACTGGAAATGTTGGACTGCAGTAGAAGTCCTGGTATGTAAGCGAACATAACAGGCCAATGTACCATCCACAGAACAACACCTTACCTTCTTCTGGTTGCAGCTTTTCAAACAGATGCAGGTTAGTTCCTTCTAGAGGAACAGCAGGTATGAGCTTTTTGGTAGCACATTAGATACTTCCTGAGATGCTGAACACACAGGAACACCAGAAGCTTTTAGCAGTACTCTGATATTCAAACTTGGAGTTCTTTCCCCAAAGAAAACAGGTGTCTTGCAACTACAGCATCTACACATCCTTATTGTAATCTGTTATTTGTATTGCACCACAGCAAAACCATACAGTTACTGCTGCCTCTCTCCATTTGGCTGCCTTGGAGTATATGCAGCACCTCTGTTAGTGACACCCCCCAAACTGGGCTCACTGACCTTTCTCAGTCTGCAGTCATTTGGTTTTCTATTTCATCTATGTTATTTTAGATTTTTTATTTTTTTTTAAATATTCAGATGTTGACGAAGGCATCACCTTTGTGGGCTCAACTGTAGGATTCCAGGGCATACCAAATAACTGCTGGACTTTAAACAGCGAAAGGTCACATGCTCTTCTTTTTTGTTCTTTTCTGATTCTCCAAATATTGGATCTTAATTTTCTGTTTCTGCTGCCCCCCGCCCCTCCCATCTCAATAACTTCCCATTGGATCTACTGGCATCTGCAAGGACTTTTTTCAGCATATGTAGCATACAAATATTTGGGAGGAGTAAAGATATGCAGTATCTAAGCATCTGGGGGAGAAATAACAAGAAATTTTACTGGATTCGTTATAGAAGCAGCTACAGCTTTAGCTGCATCTCTTGCTTGTGAATTTACAGATACTTTCAGGCCAGAGAGCAGCAAATATTGGCATTGCTATATTCAGGTTCTAGTAACCATTTATCCATGCCAGGGCAGGAACGTTACTTCTTGAACGAACCACACAGACTGTTGCATATGATCAGTGCTGGGTTTAGTACTGCGTAAATCTCTAAGAGACTGAGGACTTTTATTTAGTCAACGCGAAATAGAGAATTTGGAGGAAGCAACACCTCCTGCAACTGTCTTTTTGCAGAGCAAACAATCCGCTACTCAGTTGCAGAAAAGGAGATAGAGAAGTGAGAATGGTACCTCTGACTGAATCTGCCAGGAGCAGGTTATGAAGAAAGAAAACTCCCTCCCTCCTTTCATCTTTATCCTCGATATACACAACCACATGTATCCGAGTCACTGCAAGTCTGTATGTCAAGTACTCATCATTTCAGTTACTTTATTTACTGTGCCATATTGTGCAGTTTTCATTAGGAAGACGTCAAAGTCCTCCTAGCATGCATTTCCCAATATTGGGAATGAGGACTTCAAAGAATCTACCCTTGGCTAAACAGCTGCAAAGGGAAGTAAATCTTGCCCATCCCACATTTCTTAACCCGCCTGAACGGCCAGGCAGAATACGTGTTTAAAGGTCTGCAAGAAAGGACTGCTTTGAAACATCGCATTGGGAATTGTCCTTGCCAAAGGAGATGCTTGTGCACTAACGCTCACGCAGGATGATCTGGTATACCTGGAACGGAACTAGCATCCAAATAGTTAGCACAGGGTACCTCAAACAGCAAGCTGGAGTGACTGGGGACACAGGCACACCACTCATAGTGAGAGGGAAAGGGGCATACGCCCTTACACGTAATACAGCAGCTTGCTGTGAGCCACAGCTCTCACTCTGTGCCAGCCGCACGTGTCGAGTCCTGATCACACAGGTCCTCTCTGACTCTACCCCTGAAGTGCATCTGATTTTTAAGAAAAGGACAATTCTACCCATCCCATGTACAAACTCTCAGAGATTGCTTTTCCGACATTTACTATCAAGTGACTGTGCATAACAATCAGAAGCCTCTCACGCGTGACAGCCCAACCAGCATGGTGTTTTCATAAAGATCCTCATAACACCCTGTGTTACTTTGCTGCTCCAAGTCTTTCTCCTCCTTGTTAAAACCATGTTGAAACCACATTTCTTTTCCCCCACTTCTCTTTTTTTCAGACCTCTACTTTCTATCCCTCCTGATTCCAGACACTATGGAATGAGAAAATATTTAGTGTAACTTGGGGCAGGTATTTTCAAAATTTCTATAGGTGTTTTCTGTCAATCCTGTAGTTAAAGTCAAGGAGTTACAGGGCTGATGAACAACTAAAAATAATAGTCCTGATTAGGGCATGGTATTACTGAGCATCGCACAGATGATAGCGTTCCCAGTCAGCTTTAATCTTGTTACATCCAGAAATTAAGAATATTCACATTCTTGGATTGTGAAAAATCCCAGCAAACCCCAGCATATTTCCATAGATGACACTGCTATCTAGTTAATTAACTGAATATTAATCCAACAGGTGCCACTTTTTTCCAAACCAGAAAGGAATCAGTGCATTACTGTAGTGTTAAGTGGTGTGGTATCAGTTTGCAGTATCACCTTTTAGGTGAGATATGAAACAGAGGTCTGATCTATAATCGTATTCATAGATCATAGGGTATATTTTAATAAGTGTTAAGGCTGGTAGGCTCTACTGGATTTAATGTTGACTAACTCAGTTTCAACTCTAAAATCTCCTTTGCAATTTCCCTTGAACGCAGAAGTCATACTCACATCCTGCTCTAAAAATGTTGTAATGTTGCAGTTTATGAAGAATACTGCCATGCTGAAAGCGCTGCATTTCTCTCCCAGTGAGTTTAATCCCACATACAGGGGCATAAGGGACAGGACCGTTTTCAAACGTGACCTTCTAAGGTAAGCAGTGAGACAAACACACTCGAACCTAAGTTTGAAAATGATGTTTGTGCTACTAAAAGGTTATTTTACAGTTCTTTAGTGCAAAAGATGATATATAAATATGGAACATTTCAAGAGACAAAGCTACAGAGCAGTATTTTATAATTTTAAATACAATCTTTTTTGTCTTTCACCATCTTTCAGTTCTTCCTATGAATGCCTTTGGCTCTAACGAGACATAACAAATCAAATAAACATGAAGAAAAAAAAGAAAGTGTTACAAACAAATGGATAACAATCATTTTTACATGTACAAAATGCACAGAAAGTTGATGAGTTAGTCTGTTTCTATCAGAAATTCAATGTGCACATGTGATAAATCTGATCACCTGTTTGCATGTAAAAGATATGTAAGTCTTGTCTTAACTTGAAGTTTTCTGATTAGGATTTTAGGTATTATTTCTGATGTTTTTCCAGATTGACATCCGTGGTCTACTTTGATAATGAATACCCCAAGAGAGCACAGAGACAAGACTGGGTCTCAGAAGCTAGGAGCATTTCAATCAAAGATGGTTTGTTAATAATAAAGTAAGAAAAAAAGCCATTTGCTTCTTTTGCAGTGACTGCAGCGCTGACCCTCTCTTGGTCCTGCTAGGCCTGTCTGAGCAACAGCAGAGTTCAGTGGTAATTAAAGCAACAGTGTTGTGAAAAAAGTGTGAATTACTTTTACAAGAAGACTTGGATGTTGCTACCGACTGACAAAGCACAGCAGGAGAACTCTGCTGGATATTAAAGAGCTATGGTAGTCACTGTATTGTAAGGTGGCTTTTCAGCACAATGCAAAATTGTGACTTTTCACAAGTTTATACCTCAGGAACCATTTGAGTTATCGGCTTAAAATTTAGTATGTTTTATAAGGCACATAGCAGACACCATAAATGTGTCATACGTGGTAAAATCTGGTCCTGTTTAAATTATGTAGACCCTAAATTCAATTTTTACCCTTCAATTATGACTTCACTGGGTAATTATTGCAATATTACAGCCCAGACTGTTGTGCAAAATTACAGAAAGGGCTACATATTCAGACATCTCTCAGCAAATTATTGCAGTGTCAAATAGCCTGAATTTCCATTTTTGACATTTTTAAAACTAAAAAGCATAGCACCTCACATTTTTGGCATTGCACAGAGAATATATACCAGGTATTATACAGCAGCTCTGTACTGTATAAATATCCTTTTAAGACAACATGGTTCTGTGAGGCAACACAAAGGACCAGTTCTGACAAATGCTTCACTATCTCAATGTTTCTTCTATAGTCATCGGAAAAAATGCATGTTACAGCAGTTTATATGTTTTTGTTAGCATGCAGTGAGAACAAGGGACAGATCCTGAAGTTGGTTTCATGCATATGTAGATCCCATAAAGACAGCATATACAAATACCGTTACTCCCATTATTCTGAGAAAATAAAGGTTAGAATTGAGCCTGATAATTCCCAGAATAAAGGGAGAGAATCTTCAACACAATGAGATGGTGTTGTCCTTCAGGGTGTGATATGATTCGATTCAACAGTCAGTACAGTGGTTTTTGAATTAGTTTTCAGTACAGTGTGAGGAATTTATATAACCAGCAATATAAAATTTTCATTTTAAGATTTACTTAAGAGATTGAAACAGCAAATAAGGATTTTCTAAATATTCATTCGGGTCCTGTTTTGAACAAAATCCTGGACCTACTCTGAGCAGTGCAGCTAATTTGCAATTTACACAAAAATCACAAAGAAGGGGATATTTACTTGCATGAACTTTCAAAGTGACGCTTAGCACTTTTTGTCCCAGCAGATGAACACAAAAGACCAATGGAATTATGAAAATCTATTTATGAGCCTAGGACCACAGTCATGTAAAGAAATGTAGTCCAATATCTGGTGTTACCCCTGGGGTTAGAAGCCTCATCACCCAAGAAAAATTTTTCATTCCCAAATTTTTGGAAGACAGTTGGTGTGTGCTGTTCATTATTCTAGAGAATAAGGCAGAGCCTGGGTAGCCCATGGGGAAAATGCTACACATACATTCAGTTTTGCAGTCCTGGGTTTACCCCAAGACAAATCACTGTACACTATTTGGCAGCAGTTTGACAGAAAACGGTATGAACAGTCCTTCTGTTAGGTATAGCAATTCCATAAACTGTGTTCATGGATTCTTGTAGTGCAGTGAATCTCTCTGTTGTATAAATCTAATATCAGAAGAATAATTTTCCTGAAGTTTTGTTACATTAAAATAAAACCACAGATTTCAGAACCCCCACAGCTGGGGGGCGGGGGGGTGTGGTGTGTGACTGCTACACACAGCTGTCACAGAATAAAGGAATCAAGAAAACACAGAAAATAAAGTTGGAAGAGGAGGGACACAAAAAAATAAATAATCTCAAAGAATTTGAGGCTCCTTCTCTAGTATATGTTCAAATGATGGGTACTGTTTACTGCACCTAGACAATGAACAGCATAAAAATACTTCTTAATATTATTCTACCTCATTTTTTTTCTGGATTTCTAGATAGGCAACATGCACCCTTTGTTCAATCCTTTCTATGTCTCTTAAAGCTTAGGTTGTTCTTAAGACCTGATGCAAGTCTTTTGTGCCAGGAAACATAAGAAAAGCTTGCTAGAATTCAGAAATACGGTTCAAATAATAAATCTCCACCTAAAAATTCAAATGCCCTGTTATCTCTCTCAGGTATATACACAACCGTACATAAAAATAATCAGATCACCAGCATCAGTACTGTAAACACAATATCAAAACAAGTGTCCATGAAACTAATCCTTTTAACCACCACTGACTCCTAGGCTGCCCCGTTCTTATCCATAAATAATTCTGTCCTTGAAATGAAGACTTTGAACAATGCTTTTTGACTAATTTACAGTTAACAAACCCTTGGTCTGTAAAAATGATACCAAATATGAAAAAACCTCACTCCCCCTAGCATCTCATCTTTTCCTTTACTTTTCATTCAAGGAAAGCTTGATTTTTGCAATGATACAGTAAAAGATTTGATGATGTGCTTAACATTAAGCATATGTAGTTGCTCATTTGCTTAAGTGCTTTGCTGGATGAAGGTCAGAGTGCTTCCAGCCTTAGAGGATGAAACCTAAATTTTGCCTCCCGCCCTTCTCCCACCCTGAACACAACTAAACTAATAGCAAAATTGATTAAATCAGTGCAAAGCTTACTGCTCAGTTTAGGACATGGGATACTGAATCAGTCAAACCTCTTTCTTTACCATAACATCATGAAAGCCACAGAACCTGCATCTGGAATTAACATAAAAAGACATGACTGCTTGCTTTCTCCCGTGACAGATGGGTAGTCTCAAAATTACAGGTTGGAGCCATCACTCCTTGCTTACACATTTAAGAAGGGTGCATTGCGTTATGAAGTAAGGAGCTGATGTGGCTATTTATTCCCAGCCACAGTCGCATGGCAGGGGTTAGGGTATCAGGAGGTTAAAATCCTTGTCCCATCAAATAAACCTTTATGTGTTTACTCCAACAGCTGATTTTAATTTTGAGGGAAGTTGCTTGTCCTCAGTACCTGACAGAAACGGCCCATGGAGGAAAGGTTCCCTGAGTGAGACTGTGTGAGAACGGCTCACCGCCACAAAAAGTCACATAATCACCCACTTAACTTGAAAGCCCAGTACACTCTACAGAACAAAACCAGTGAGCAATGTGTCCAATTAGTAACAAAGATTCAGTTGCTTTTTGATCACATTTTATATCCTTCTCTCGCTATGTGAAGAGAAATGCAACAGATACAAATGCATTGACATGTCAGTCTTCAACTCTCTTTGTCAAATGGAAACAATTACAACGCAATTAAATGACAGTCCCATGCTAAATACATTGAAATGAAAACAGGCTTTTACAGCATCATTCCAGTCACATTCTCTAGCAGTTGGTTTATCACTTAGCAGTACTGCTCGGCTGAGCCGTTATTCTTTGCTTGCTTTTTGATCAATGTTACCGTTAACCTGAACTTCTCTGATCAATCAGATCTTTAGATATTCACAAGCTCAACCTTAGGAAGAGCCAGAAACCTTAATTTAATTATTATCCAGTGGTCCCATCTGAAAGTGTGCACATAAAAGCCAGTATTCATACTAGTCAATTGTTTTCTTCAGTGGTGAGAACAGTATTTATACTATGTGACCTTTACAGAATAGAGAAGTAATAGAAATACCTTTGACTGCTGGTTATGTGAGGACATATGGATTCTGAAATGCTACTAGGCAGTCCATATACCTACTTAAAGAACTTTCTCTACATGTAACAATTTTGATTTCTTCTGAAGTAGGAGAAAAATTTTCTTTTTTTTTTTCTTTTTCAAAAAGAGTTTATGATAGTGTCCCGTTGTCTCTCAGCAATATAATTCTCTGATGCTACAAACATAAAGTTCCTACATACAAAGAGGTTGTGAACTCAAACAATGACACACTTAGATTCAAAGCACAGTATTGAAACCTGTTTCTGTGCAAGCAGATGACCCACGCAAATGCACAATTTGTTTTCTGAGAAGTAGGTGGAAATGGGCACTCCTAACATTGAAATCAACTAGAAAAGTCAGGCAGAAAAAGCTTTCCAAGACAAAATTAGTCTACCTTATAATTCCTTTCAAGGGCAGAGGTGTATAGAACCAGTCCTGCCAAGTTCCCAATACCTCTTGAGTGGTGCTAACCGACTCATGTTACTTTTAAGTTCAGTGCTGCCTTTCCCAGCCTGTCAGCATCAGCCCCAGAATCAGAAGGATGGGAGGCAGGAAAGACAAAAAAAGAAAGAATGAGAAAGTAAAATCAATGCCTTTTGGGTATAGTCTTCATGGACTGAGCAAACATGCCTGCTCTAAAAGTCTGAGAGCCTGCAGCTGTTCACTGACTTTGATTCCCTTACCATAGGTAGTACTAAACAACACAGGAACAAACTGCCATGTGAGAATATAAGACCTAATTATATTTTTTTCCTCAAATCAGCTAATAAACCATAAGACTTAAGTATGATCACATGACTGAGAAAGCAATTTGTTAAAATGACACAACAGGTTAGGAATGCATTACCACTAAAATCTTTCGCCTGCTCAGCAATGTATACAAAAGTATGCTCCTAATATACAATTTTTAAATAGATACAGACAGAACATGGGGGTTCTGGGTGACATTCCATCACCACTAGTGTACCTTTTAATTAGTATGTAACGAACACACTTATCACCGACACCACATCTTTTATCATGTTAAACTGTTGAGACTTTCTGCTATAACTATCAAAGACAAAATAGCTGTAGTGAACTGATTACTCGGCAAAGTAACCTAAGTAAAACCTGTGGCCATTTTACTTACAATATTCCCTTGTAGTGCAAATAGTGATGACTTCTCAGTCACTTGGGGGACTAACACAAAAAAACCCCACCCCAAACAAAAAAAAGAAAGATGAACAGATGGAAAAGTGAAAATAAATGGATATCTCAGTATCAGACAATTATCTTTTTTCTAATATGTGCTTTGTCTCAACATTGACTTCATGTCCTAACAATCAAATGCACTCCTACTAGAATTCATACAAAATTCCAGCTTCCCCCAAGAAAAGAGAGATCATGCCTTTCTATTACATTACAGGTAAAACAGTTCATTCTCACCATATTAGCCTCAAAATATTAAGCTACAAAAAGTACATTTGATTTTTAAAAGTACCTATGGATTTTTATAAAATGAGGGTACAAGCACTTAAGTAAATTACAGTCTTCTGGTGTTCACAAATTGCAAGATGTGCAGCAGATATGGGTGAGTTTAAAAGATCATATGTAACATTTTTATTGTGTCATGTGTCATCCTAACAAGATAATTTTAACAATTAGATGCTGTTGTAAATTAACACCTATAATAGTTTTGTTTCCAACCTGGATTTAAAGTGGGATTAAGGGAGAATGGGCCTTCTGCATTCAGGACCTCACCTTTCTGCCAGCAAATAAAAGAGACGGACTAAGTCTATTCACCAACAAGCACGAAGGAGACGGAACATGCAGAGGCAGCATAACGTGAGTTTATGTCAGAGGCAGTGTGCCTGCGACTACAAGTGAACAGCAAAACCCCTAGTGATCCGCAATCGTACGAGTGGTATAATTTCCTGTAGAGACACTGCTGTTGGTCTCACCACTTGGTTGCCTCAGCTAATCACCTCATTTGCCTGCTTCAGCCATTTGGTGAGATAAAGAATGAGGCACAAAGGGGTGGCAAAGTATGGTGGCACCGGGGGAATGAAAATTAAATGAAGATATGTGAGGTTAAACTAACAAAGGTAAATGTCCGGTATTGTCTACACCGCTTTTTTGCCTATGTAGGCCCAGTATATGAAGAGATACAGCCCCAGTGCAACGTAATGGCTCTGACAGAGTATCCCAGTAGAATTAGATGCCCAAAGTTGTGCTTTTCCCCAGCGGTAACACAAAACTCTTAGTACTGGCATGCCTCAGAACATGAGTCCTAAGAAACATCAGTGGGTAGAATCTTCTGCATGCAGATATGCACATAAGCTACAAACATGTAGACTATGAGAATGGAGAAGATGAGACACACACAAATTAATATTAAACACGATGTATTAGGATAGTCATCAAATTATGATGCAAAATGAAGACGACTACCACTTCAGATAGACAGTTCATTTACTCAGAGAGATTCTTAGCATTAAAAGAAAAGCAGGGAATAGCGATCTTGCAGCAAGTCCCCTTGTGATGGGCACAAGCAAGTGTGATTCTATGGCAGAGCAGGGACTTTACCCCAAACTCCTGAAATACTTTCTATGAACCAAGAGGGCTGCTCAGCCGTCAGGGCAAGGTGCATTATAGGCTAGCAGCGAGCGAGCAGCACAAGCATTCAGTGTGAGCTGTGCCTTTAAAGCGGTTCTTTTGTCCTGTCTGCAAGATGAATGTAGTTTGCTGAAACTGAGTTTCTTTAGCCCAGTTTGTACAGGTATGGTGGCTGGCAATATCTGCAGCCAAGTTTTGTAAGGTACAGCTCTTGAAGGTACCTCATATACTAGAGTAAGTGGTAAGTAAAATAAGAAGAAAATGATGACATTCTTCAAGAAACAGCTTTAGGTCCTTGAAAATGATTATTTCGGTTTGCCTGCAACTGTAAAAATGAGTTTCAGGTAATAGCTTTTCTTTTATATAGTAAATGATAAATGAGCATTTAAACATTGACTCATCCACCAACGAAGATATAAAGAACATAAAAACTCACTGTGCTAACAGGGAGTTTGAGGACTAAAGTCACCTGATTTTTCAACCTGGTGATTACACCATAAGGATGTTCATTTGTCTTTACTTCCACTCCAGTGTTCCAAAAAGTATATATATTTCCACCAAAGACAATCAACCCTTTTAGCTTCTGCCATTTATATTTCTGCACTAACCCCCACAAGAGTCTTCCGTTCGAAGTTCATGGGTCTTTTATGACCATAAAGACTATAACTGGAATATTCTGACCTCGGGATATCTAGAGAGAGCAAAAATACTAAAAGAAACCCTCCTCCAGTGTTCCCCCTCACTCAATATAAGATTAAATACCCTAAGAAAAAAATCCTGTGAAAAAAGAGTGTTATCCACTTTGATTACCAATAGCAATTCGCACAATCAGCTCCTCTTTTGGTCTCAGTGTGACAGGAATGAGAAGCAAAATCATTATGTTGGGCCCAAGATTTTTCAAATGAGGGGAAAAAAAAATCTAAGCCAAAATAATAGAGTATGAGGAGGGAGTGTTATGATTATTAACATGGAAGTTTTAATTTTTCCTAGAAAATACCTTTCCAAAGCTTTATAATGAATACCGATATGAGAGAACTCCAACAGCACAAACAGAAGTTCACCTCATAATAACTATTATTTAACAGATCAGCTGAATTTTAACATTTCAAGAGACAATCTGTGCTCATGATGAGTCAGAGGTATAATTTCTTGTCAAGGTTTTATTTCAGTTGTCTCCTGCATTATGAAAGGAAACCATAGGAAGTAAGCCATTAAGATTTTACTGTGCTCCATGCAAGGAAATCTTACATTAGGTTTTTGGAGGCTTTGGGCTAGGTTTGTTTGTTTTGAATCAAGAAGAAAGTTACTCAGTGCAATAGTACAGCCTGCATTTTACATTTTCTGTTTTGAAGTATAAAATGTGTTTCTTAGCATTCCCACTAACCTACCATAGATATGCTTGCCCAAAGTATATGCAGTTCTTTGAAAACAAGTCAAGATCTTAGCTAATTTTAGCAAATAAATATTTTCAAGTAAAAGCACACCTTTTATGTTTTATTCATCAAGCTCTTTGTCTATTTTCTCCAATAAAATGGATTCCTCCTACTCAAATCCTTGGCAGACAGACAAGATTGCTGTAAGTTTTGGAAATGCCCTGCACATGGAGAACACTATCACAGTGAAAACAAACAAACAAATTAAATTATGCAGACATTTAAAAGTAGAAATTAATTTATAAAAATGCTCATGGACCTGTTCACTGGAAACTTTCAAAAGAATCAGTCAATGAGGCAGTTAGTTAGAAAGTTATTTGGTTCTGAGATGTGATTTTTCCCCTCTCTATTGACTGAAGGGTAAAGAATATTGAGCTCATGAATTTGGTGAGACTTGCTTTCTAGCATTCAAAACCTTTGGAAAATAGTTGGCTGCAACTCTGTGTGAAAGCTACTACATCCTATAAGTGCTTTCCTGTGATCTGAATACTGAAACAAAAATAGACCAAGGATGCTGGAGAGCGTGTAAATTAACTAGGGTCTTCAATCACTGGCATTCCAGCAGTCAGAAAGTAATTCCTTAATCGGAGTGAAAGTATAAATGAAGGATAGAGTCAGCATGAAAAGGGGCAAAAACACAGTTCAAAGTGGAAGGTGCTCTGTAACGTCTACATGCAAACTTTGTCATTGCAGTAGAACAAATAAGGCATGTTTGACAGCTATGCAATAATTCCAGCTTAGTTTGTCAATCACTTTCTGTTGCAGGATGCTGCATTTAAGATGCTTACAGCTTTGCTAGACTTTAATAATTTGGGCCAAAATATTGTCAAAATGAACTGTTTGGTAAAGTTTAAGCAAAAACAGTAAGGTTGTTTCTCAAATAACTTTAAAGAGAAAAAGTTGACATTACAAGCAAAATCAAAACACCTCTCCAAACCCCACCTGCATTTCACCGAGAAATATGCTTTCATGCTTTGAAACACTGACTTAAATTTTGGCAGGGAAGTCATTGTGAGATCAGAATTTTGTCTTTTGTTGTCTCTAAAGGGGGGAAAAAAAAAAAAAAGACTCCCCTTATTCAATGGAGCCTTAGGACTTGGCATCAAAAAATTTCCCTGAAGATTCAGCCTGCTTTGAGGACATTCCAGTCTAGGGCTGCCAGAGCAGTGCAAAATGGCAGTGCCCCATCAGGCTCTTCTCCCTTCATGCCTGGGTTCAAGGACTGAGAGCAGGGAGCCTCTGATTTCCATACTCCCCCTCCTGGCCCTCAAGACCCCCAGCATATTTTGCTGACCAGAAAGGTCTCTGTGCAGCCATCACTGCACTGAGCACTCCCAGGAAGAGCTACCTTGAAGCGAGAGCTTGGGCTGAAGCGTAGGCAAATACCCATGCCATTCCTTCTAGCTGCATCCTTGCCTCATTCGCTATGAAAGAGAGTGTGAATCAAAAGTAAACTGGCACATGTGGCTGTGGGCACAGGGATCCCCACCTCTATTGATACAGACATTTGAAAATGTCCAGTGAATAACTTGGAGGTTTCAGCAACCTTAACTGTGGCATTTCTTGCCTTCAGAGCACTTAACTTTGTAACCTTAGTATTCTTCCAACACGGGTTTTAAATGTAATATCCTACTTGCATTTGGAAATGAACAGCCACCATCCCACCAGGTTTCCAGCCCTAGTCACTCCCATTTTAAAAGATACACCCTAAGGACTGACATACATAATTCAGGTTTTGGATCACAGTAACCCCTCTGAAACCTCCTGTCTCGGCTGTCAAAGAAATTGACCTTTCTCAGTTTAAAGGTGCTTTCTCATAGGAATCCTCTCAAAACGTAAAGGTTTTTAACATCCATCCAAGAAAAACAATGTCTGAAAGTCTTTCGGACTCCACTTCTGGGCTTCTGAATATATTCATTTGTCATTAGTAATGTTGGGGCTGCCTAAGGTCTTCAATCACTTGTCCAAAGGATAGATATCTATATATCATATCTTCTACACAGAAATTCAATAAAATACATACATGTAATAAACAAGTCAATAAATAATAGTCTTTAAGAATTCCTTGAAATGTAACCCTTGCATTTCAAGCCCTGTATGTGAAACAGCTTCCACACACAGTCTCCTTTTACAGCTTACATATACAATCTGAGTAATCAGACCATTTAACTAAGGTTGAATGTTGTATGTAATTATACGTTATACCCCGATTTCCAAGATGCTGAGCTTTGGAAACTTTTGCTGACTTTGAAAATAAGACCTAACTGTACAAATAAATGGCACGTAAGTCACTCACTATGTCCTTTCCACAGCACAATAGCTCCATGGTTATATTATACTTTCTCTCCCCCCATCTGCACTCATTTTTGCTGTTCCTAAATTTCCATTTTGTGAGAAAGGATAATCTTACTCAAACTCAAATGAATTTCAGTGACCAGAGGGACTGAGAGGCCTGGGTTATCCCATACAGTGCCCACGTGTGCAACCAAGTCATGCTGGGCCATAGATAATAATCAGAAACAGTGTCCTTGTGAGAGCGACTGTTCCCATGTAAAGCCTGAACTGCCTTTTGTCAGTTCCTACTGACTGTGGAGAGAGCCGACCCTGACTGTATTCTTACCTCAGGCATTACTGAGGTACCTGAAGTTATAGGAGAAAATCCCACCCTTTGTCAGTGGGGACACAGTGTTTTTGCTGAGCAAGCAGCCTGCAGAAATGATAAAATCCACTGGGGAATCCTCCAGATGTAGAATAGACCACAGAGAGAAAAGCTTTGAAGTTCCTCTGCACAAGCTTCTGTGTTCCTGCACAGCACTGACAGCATATCCTTTTTGTCACCTCTTCCCTTTTGCTAAGATTTCATCACCGCATAGTGATGAAATTACACAACAGTTAATGCTAGCTGCCTTAAATCCCCTGGCTGTTCCTCAGGACTATATTGCAACTATTGGGCGTAACGACAGTCTTTAGGAGACAGCCATCAGGTCCCTCAAGTCAAGCTCAAGCTAGCTCTGCTAGCTCAGATGGCCACCGTTTATTAGCTCAGGATGAACGTCCCACATGTACCTTGCTTGCAGTCGCAGAGCAAGCAGGAAGATGCCATATCTACTCAGAGCCCAGATCACAAAAAAGACCATGTGGGTGTTTCTGTTCCCTCCTTTCATGTTCCACTGCTTAAAAATAGCCCATGATCTTCCAAGAAGGCATCTCAAAGTCATACAGAGAAGAAAAACATGTTAATCAACTTCCTGCATGTACTTCTTCCAATCTAACAAAAAGCCTTAAAAAAAAAATCCTATTAATAATAAAAAAACATCAGCAATAATTATAAATAAATAAATGCAAGTAAAACTATACCTAAACCATCTGAATTTTACAAAACTTCACGTTTTTGGTTTGGGGAAGCATGAGGAGAGGAAGTACATCCATAGAAAGGCGGTTGGAGATACACTGCAGGCACAACTAGGAATACAGTGTGCCTGCTTGACCTCAGCCTTCCTTCTCTAGACATACTGAGCAACTTCCGAATGATCACACAAATTCAATTTTAAGCAACTAAAAAGGTTGCATTTTAAAGATTTCCTCTTTATCTCAATAAGTGACTTCCTACCAAAGTTCAGAGAGCTTTTGACAGATCTTATAATTGGTTTTTATTTTGCCATTTGGAAGTTGAAAAAAACAAAACAAAAAAACACCCCCAAACAAACAAAAAAACCCCCCAAACAAACAATCAAAAAAACCCCAAACCAACAGATAAAAGGGATATTATCACACAACATAGCAAAAGTTGTTTAGATGTGTTCTTCTTCTTGTCTCTCCCCCCCCCAAAAAAAAAAAAAAAAAAAAATCAGATAATTGCATGTAACTAGTCACCATTACTTCAAACAAATTATGCTCTGTTGAAGCATGAAGAGGTTTTCTGGCACTCCTTTGAGTTCAACTGATCTTATTTTCACTTGACAACAGATATCTGCAGGTGTAACTTGTTTAATAGCATTATGGTTTGGCTGTACCGAAACTGCTCCTCAGCAAACCCTTCCTTCTCATGTCACTTTTCAAATAAATATTTGTAACTTTTATCTCAGAAATTCTCAGGTTCACTAAACAAATACAGTCTCTGAACATAGGATTCTTTGTCCTTTATTTATTACAGATCATCTCCCTAGTACATTAGTTAAAAAGACTGCAGAATGAAGAAAGGAGAAAATGCGACAAGCTTTCAGCTAAAGCATTTAAACATAGACTACCTTTTTAAAGTTTTCTTTCTTGAATAAATTGATATAGTCAAGCCACTTAAACTGCTGGGTCATGCCCATCGCTGGAAGAAGCATGTTTCTATAGAAAGGAAGTATAAGTTTTGTCACAGAACATCAATACTAAAAATCACTAGGCAGACTGCTTGGGTGAAACGCTGGATCTGCAAAGTCAATGGCACAAGTTCTATTGACTTCTGCAGAGAAGTCATCCCCAGTTCTCTCAGATGACATTGAACTATGGATATGCTTTGGGCACCTCAGAGGTATAAGGAAAAGGCAAAAACTTCAGTCCTTCCTTTCTTTCACAACACTGAGTGGCAAAACACAGTAATTCCTGTAAACGCCTGATACACTAAAAACCTACAGTTTTTTAAAGATATACTGTTAATGACATATTAGCTACAGGTACAAAGCTAAGTTTTCACTGGAAAAAAATATTTATTTGATGTTTGGTCAGAGTTTTTTAAATGGTTTTCCATTTCCTTAAAATAATTTAAGTCAACGAGCCAAAATGGCCGAAACTTTCAGCAGTCCTATTACTGGGTACTAGCCATGCCTAATTCAAATGCAGTGGCCACCAATGCGATTTAAATTCAAATTTTCAGGAAAGACGTTTAGATCTGGGCCTTTGCTTCAGAGCCATCTTTGTACAAAATATTCCCCACAAATTTTATAGGCTGAATTCAACTCGAAAGACCATGATCTGCAAATGTACTCCATATTTTCAGGAGAAACGTGCAAAACATTATATGAGCTGCTGCTGTTTCAATGATGGAAAGCGCCACCCAAAGACTATAGAGTGGAGCCACAGACATGATGTTAACATCCAGTACGCTACAGCATCAGACACTAAACTGAGGTCTAGCAACATTCAGTATGCCATAGAGCTTCCTCTGGTGGGACGCAGGATGAAATCACTGCGATCGAGCAGAGATCTATAGAGGAAGCTTTCTCGTCCAAACTCACACAAAGAATGAAATGCTGGAGAATTACTGCAGCAGGGGCAGTTTCTAAGATATATAAAGGTTTAAACACCTAGTGTATTGTGCTTTAGTACATCTGACCGCCATCTCTCAAATTAAAAACAAAAAACAGGTAGTGAACTCATACAGTTTCACTACAGAGAGCTTTTTGTTGTGGCATGAAGCAACATACCAGGTTTAACCAATGAACTCCAGGACTGTAAAAACCAATTAGGTATTTAAGTTACCAAATTAGGTATTTAAGTGTGGTAATTCTGTAGGAAACAATGTTGCAACATTGTAGCAACAATGTATCAAAGCTCAGGGTAAGGCATTAATAGAGGGGAAGGTGATTTTATCTTAAAACAAGACCAATTTTACACACTCCTCCCCCCGCACGCTGCCAAGCACCAAGACATTTGTACCCAACCTGTCTGCATTGCCAGCTTTCAGACACTAATGTTTGTGCACACATGTGGACAGGATCCCTCGCAATGACACAGAGTAATGTATGTAGAAGGTATGTATAAAATAATTGAAAAGGTTACCCTGAAAGTCTATGTTCATCTCCAAGGTGGAAATAGGACAGAAAGCAAAGGTACAAGAAAGAAATCTACAGAAGGTGCAGAAAGAAGAAAGATACGACAATAAAGGTCCAAAAATTCACCTTAACTGCTTTTGTATTACCAAAGTAACCATGGAAAATAAACAAACATATGCCACATTCCCTAAATTTTCATGTAAATTTCTTCTGCCCCAGACATACTTTGTCTCCCTGCATGTGTTCATTTTCTTTAGTTCTTCCCTCTTCCATCTGCTCTGTCTCTCCTATTCTCTGTCCATCCCCAATCCTGCTGCTTGGATCAATGCCACTAGTACCACCACAGTGGAACAAAAATATGCACCAAATAATCACTCACAGCCTTCTCATATATGGACCTCATTTAATTAGGTCTGAATAAGACCTCACTAGCCAGAAAGACAGTCTCTGAGTATACGCAATTGCCAGGGTCGCCAGTGAAAACAGAACATTGATGCCGTAAGTTGGCCCATGGAATAATATGTGACATACCATTTTGTGACAGATGCGAGACACACATCTGTGCTTCAGATGTCTGAAAAAAATGCACTTGTATTGTCTCTAGATACATACATAGATACAGCAAGGAGGCACAAAGTCACTGGAAGTCAACATCTGCATGTACAAGAGTATAATTTGGTTCAAAGTATTCAGATAATTATCCACACAGAGCTACATTTTCTGGTTAATATTACCAAACAATTTCAACCTTGCATCTAGATTTATGAAAAGGAATGTCTGAATTACCTGGGCATTGACAATGTGTATGTATAGACACATAGCTACATGTACACAGGGCTGAGTATTACCCTTACAATTCATATCTGAGGAAAAGAACCCAAGAGATGCTTCTCTGCAGATTTTAGAAGGAGCAGACATTAACATCTGTACAAATAACTTCCTTATTCCATTACTCAGAAGTCAAACTGAGAAGCATTAGCATCCAGATTTCAACTCCTGAGTTTCATGCTAAATTATACTTTTACCTCTCTTTTGCTTTATTCCAGTACTCTTGGCCCTCCTTTACAAAATTTACATGTTTCCATGCAAGTAACTCTGAAAACTCAAGTCTTTCTATTCTGATTTTAAATGAAAGGATCATATATTTTAATAGTTGATTCTCTTACGTGATTGCTGCCCATTCTATTAGCAGCTGTAAACTTTCCTTCCCTATAGTTGCTTAACTTCAATGACAATTTTAGATTAAAATTAATTCATATAATTAACTAAATTGGAATATTAAAAATAGAACTATAGAATGATAAAAGCAATGTAGATATTTTAGATATAACACAAAGTTTTTAATTAAAACACAGAATCTTCAATTTGCTCCTAAATAAAACAGTAACCTTCACTTGATTGATTCTAGGAGTGTTGCTGATATATCTTGTTATAGTGGCATGAATCACATATTAATTAACAATTTGAGTAATTAAAATGTTTTTATTCTTTAAGGATATTAGAGATGGAGCCAAATATCCATCATACATGTGCAAAATTTATGGTATCCAGCACTGAAGGAAATTTAGTGCAGAATAAGAAATTACAGGTTTGGCTGGCTACTATATAAGTTGAGGTAAGTATTTTAGCTTACTTGCTGTATGATGATATGTACAAACCGAGCTGCTCTAAGAGATAAACCTGTTGTTCATGAGGATATATTTGATGTAATCCTTACAACTAAAGGTAAACTAAGCTTCTTCCATGTTTACAGGAAATCCACTAGCGTTTACAGCTTCTGTCCAAACGCAGTGTTTCTATGAGCTCCAAAAAGCAATTATCTGCGTGCAGAAACATACCTGTACAGCATTGCTTTCTCGTCCTTAGAGAAATTAAAGAGTTCCTTAGCGTACTTCAGCAATTCACACATTTATTTTCTTCACACACATAATGGCCAAAATCCCACCTTACTCATGCCGCTAACACCAGGAATACATATACTGTCACTATAGTTACTAAAAACGTACTCTAATCTTTATAATTCCTACATAATGAGTGCCTCCAGTTTGTCCCCCTTTGTTGACTACACAGGTGGTGCCTTCCCCTCTGACATTATCCCCCAGTGTGGGCTTTGTGCACTGGCCAACCCCTGGCTCCTCTAAGGAAACCTGCTGCTGCCTCTGCCCTTCCATGGACCTCCCCTCCCTTCCCAGGGGCTTCTCCGTCCCCCAGGACCCTTTCAGCCTCCTTTACCAGACACCTTCTCCTCACCTTTAGGTTTCTGTCCAGCTGCCCTGAACAAAGCTCACCCAGGCTGCTCTCCCACACGCCTCACCGTTTGCCCGCCCACTTACTTTCAGTTGTGCAGACAACTCGGTGCCTTTTGCTGCCTCCATGGCTCGAATATTATCACTCATTTATGTGTTACTCACCTTTTTTTTCCTTACTTTTCTTTTTTATTAGTCTTCTGTCATCTTTATTTTCACTCTCCTCCCGAGATCGGAACTTGTACTGGGTGTGAGTGCCTGGGCGTCGGCTGCGCTGTGAGGAGAGGCGGGGGCTGCACCCCACTGGTTCCAGCTGGTTCCAGCCGGTTCCAGCCGGTTGCAGCCCAGGGCACAGCCCAGCCCCTCAGCCTCGCCAGAGGCACCTCAGGGGAAGCGGAGGACAGACAAAATGGCACTCAGCAGTGCGGCATGAGGAAAAAAAAAAAGTGAGAAACAGCCCTGCGAGACCGGAGGGGTGGGGGGAGGAAGAAGAGGTGCTCCAGGCCTGGGGCTGAGACCAGGGTGGGGCAGGTTCACCTGACAGGCAGAGGTAGAGGTGGTGATGGGGCAGAGACCCTGCTGGTGGAGCTGTGCCAGCCCCGGCTAGTACACAGCTACATTAAAAAAAAAAAAAAAAAAAAAAGAAAATATGAAATTGGTGCACAAGTTTGGTATCTATCCCAGGTTTCATTGAGATTCTTGTCAAAAAAACCCTCTTGAACACCTCGACAACTAGCACATTATACTGTCAACTCTAAACTTCTGATGAAAAATACATATGTACATAAATTTCTATGTCACCCCAAGGAGTATAAAAATATACAGGTACTATAAACTATATTTCTGTACGCCAGTTCTTGTGAGTGCTAGCCACAAGAACAGAGACTTTCTTGTGTACCCACACGTATTCTGGCTTATGTAAGTTCAGTGGGAACTTTTGCTCTTATTCCAAAAGGTTTTCCAACAAATCACACAAAAATCAGCAACCCTTTCCTACCTTATTCAGGATCTTTAATATCAGCACACTTCAGATATTCCCTAGCACTGTCAAACCACAATACATAATATAATTTAATTATTTAAACTTTAATCCCGATCTGGGTTGAAAACAAGATATTTCTATGTTAGAATCTCTACATTTCCACAGTGAGATAACCTTGCTTGTGTGCCTGTGCAACACGCGCGAGATATCTTTCATTTCTCCTCAATGGGAAGAGAATGGCTCAACTGCAGATCACAGATCTTAAACAACTGGAGTCAAGTTGCAAAAGCCTGTGTTGGCAGGTCAACAGTTTGAACTCCTTTCTCTACACATCTTCACTTGCCATCAGGTCAACACAAATATTTAAGGCCTGAGCGCAGCTGTGAACAAAGCAAGCCAGTGCTGGTGAAGGGGCACGAATTCTTCCCCCTCACATGACGTGTCTCACACATGCCACGGCAAACTACTTGAATGCTGGGGCTACTGTCCCTTTACCCCCTCGGACGAAATCCACCTGATGGTGGATCCAGCCCACAGGTCGGATGACTCCTGCGTGCTTTATTTGCTGGCAGTTTTGAATGCTGTCAAAATTTCTCTAAAAGGCTGACTCCACCCCTCCACATTTTTCATAATACTTCTCAGCAGTTTAAGTTTTATTCCTACCAAATCTTGTTCCCTGAGGCCTGATGCTTCCAGAATATTGTTTTCTATCACCTTCTGGCAGAATATCTTTCTCCATTATGTAAAGGATTACATATATTCCTTAAAGGAGCACAAATTTGTAAGAGTTCTGTCCAAGTATTGTCAATCACTACGTGAAATACAGGGAACCTGGAATTCCCTCAGCAGTAGCAGAGAGTCCCAAATGCTGTAGTTTTCATAACTTTCTGTACGTTATTCTGGGCATCTTGAGCTACAGAAACCTGGGGTCTACAGACTAGTTAGATATAGAAGGACCAGCTAAATGCTGGCGCAGAG